>NC_057801.1:128241374-128243188 GCF_018294505.1 Triticum aestivum
GATGAACAGGAACCCATGGTGTGGAGGGCTGGATGAACAGTAGATGGTGGAGGGGTGGTCGTGGAGGGGTGGTTGAATGGGACCCCGTAGTGTGGAGGGATGGATGAACAGTAGACGGTAGAGGGGTGCCCGTGGAGGGGTGGTTGAACAGTAGCCGGTGGAGTAGCGCGCGGTGGAGGCTGGATGAACAGGAGCCCATGGAGGCTAGAGGAGGTCGACGGTAGCCCGTGGAGGCTGGAGGAGGTCGACGGTGGAGATGAACAGTATCCCGTGGAGTCCTGTTTTGCGGTATGCCACACCCCTCCCCCTCCCCCCTGTTTCGACCGTAGCGCTCCAACACAAGTCCATTTCGTCCATTTTGCGGTACGCCACACCCCTCCCGATCAACAGGACCCCCATTTCGACCGTAGGAGGTCCGTTTCCTCCGTTTTGCGGTACGCCACACCCCTCCCGATCAACAGGACCCCCATTTCAATCGTAGGAGGTCCGTTTCCTCCGTTTTGTGGTATGCCAGGCCCCTCCCAATCAACAGGACCCCGTTTCGAACGTGGCCGGTCGAACACAAGGCTGTTTCCTCCGTTGTGCGGTACGCCAGGCCTCGTTTCCATCGCCTGTTCTGTCCAAGCCCTCCCGATGAACACGACCACGCATTCTGTTCCGACCCAGCCGGTTGGCTCCCACGCGTTCTGTTGCCTCACGATGAACACGACGTATTCCGTTGCCTCCCCATGAACACGACAACGATGCTGTTTCTCCATTCCGACCCAGCCATGTACGTATGCGCGAGTAGGCATTCGAGACCTTGCCCGTATGTATGTACGTGGCCGTATTTTCTTTCTTGCACCCTCGCCGCTGTACGTACATGTACGTGCGTGCCTCTACTACGACCAGTATGTACGTACACGTTCGCGACCAGAATAACAACGCTATGTACGCTTCGACCAGGTGGGTCCCGACTGTCAGGCACTTCCTTGCCTGCGAAGATGTAGCTGGTGGGTCCCAGCAGTCAGGGGGGCGAATCGTTTTGTTTTGTTTTTTTGCCCGGACGCACTTCCTTGCGTGCGAAGATGTAGCTGGTGGGTCCCAGCAGTCAGGGGGGTGCATCGTTTTTTTTTGCCCGGACGCACTTCCTTGCGTGCGAAGATGTAGCTGGTGGGTCCCAGCAGTCAGGGGGGAATGTTTTTTTCGCGAAATACGGTGGCCCGTCCGGTGGGTCCCTGCTGTCAGGTGGAGGAATAATTATTTTGCGTGTAATAAGGAGGCACTTCCTTGCGGCCGCCGTGGACCCAGCTGTCAGCCTCTCCACGCATAGTACTCTTTCGATGGAAGTTGGTCGTTGACCACATTGACCACGCCGCACCGAGAGCACCACGGCGGTGGATGACGGCGAGGCCTAGGAAGGGGACGACGCGGAGCCGGGGAAGACACAGAAGTGGATGCCCACGCGAAGAGGAGTACGAGGGTGAGGCTGTCGTCGCCGCAGAATAACAGGGGGTGTGGGTGAGTAGAGGGATGGCCTGGCCAGCGGTGGGAGTAGTAGGGGGCGGTGAGGCCTCCGCGGCATCACAACCGGCCATGGGAGGCAGGAGCACGCGGCAAGACCGGCGCTGCTTTGGGCGGCTGGAGCACGAAGACCAAAGGTTCAAGAAGCACTACGGCCGTTGGATGGACATCGTACGGTCACTGGAGCTAGAGTCGTTCATATTGACTAAGTTGACAAAGCCCTCCGTCCCCGTAAACTTAGTAGGCCCACAAGTCAGCCTCCCACCAAGGTGAGTCCAGCTAGCAGGGGGAGTATTCATTTTTTTGTGCGT
>NC_057801.1:128243612-128251718 GCF_018294505.1 Triticum aestivum
ATACAAAGACCCTTCCGGTGGGTCCCAGCTATAAGGTGGAGGAATCATTATTTTGCGCATAATAAGGAGGCATTTTCCTGTGTGGGCCCCTACTGTCAGCCTCTTCCGATGGCTGTTGTCTGTTGAGCATGTTGACCTCGCTGCGCCGAGAGCACAAACGCGGTGGACGAGGGCGGGGCCCAGGAAGAGAACCACCCAGAGCCGGTGAAGCCACCGCAGTGGATGCCCACACTGAGGGGAGAACGAGCGTTGACTGGTCGGCTGCGGGGTGAGGCTGACGTCGCCGTAAAATAACAGGATGTGTGGGTGGTTAGAGGAATGGCCTGGCGGCAGCACAGCCAGCCACGGGAGGAGGGAGCAGGTAGTCCCGCCGGCGCTGGTTTAGGCGGCTGGAGCAGGAAGATCAGAGATTGAAGAAGCACGGCGGCCGTTGGATGGACATCCAACAGTCACTGCTGTGTGTTGACTAAGTTGACAAAGCCTTGCGTCGCGTCAAAAAAAATTAGGACAGCGTCATCGTCAACCTAGTAGGCCCAGAAGTCAGCCTACAAATCTGTGGAAAACAGCATACAGCCCATTAGCCATTATTTTCAATAATTTACAGCCCATTTGCTAATTCTTAAGGATATTTGAAGCTCAAATTCTTTTTATTAGCATTACAGACCATATATTCTGGGCACTGCTAAAAAATTCAACGATATTTTGCATATTTCGGTGGGGTCCGAACTCTTTTAATCACGAAATTTCGAGTCACGTTAAAAATAGTTTTCAAAAAAGTATATCAAAATAAAATTCGAAAAACAATTCTCCGCAAAAAAAAGAATGAAATTTAGAATCTTAACTAGCAAGATGCCCGTTCGTTGCACGGAAAATGAAGATGCATTTGTATGAGTAGTTTATCTTGTGGGTGAAAAGATGATATTTTAATGTAATTGCCAGTTGGCTTTGGTTTTTATAAGAGTAGAGAGTAGAGAAATCCTAAAAAAATGATATTTTAATGCAATTGCCGGTTGGCTTCGGTTTAAAAATTTACAGCCCATTTCTTACAACTTATAGCCCGTTTTCTAGGGAAGCCCATTTCTTATCCCTCCTCGTCTTGAAAGATTTGCGGCCCAGCAGGGCTGAGAAAAGCAAGTAGGCCTCGGTTTTGGTATTCTCCAAAAAAAAGAACTGGGCTAGCCAATTTCAGAAAGAAAAAAATATCAACTGGGCTCGTCATGTGCTTAATAAAAGCGTAAGCGTGGGCTAGACGGGCCACAGCCCCCGCACAGCGCGCAGATGAGCTCCGCCTCTGAAACTGAAAAACAACTGGGCGAGCTGCTGGGTCCCTGGTGTTATCCGCTCGTTGTGTAATTTTCTCGTTTATTGACTACATTGACAATGGCGTGGAACCTAGTTGTCAAACAATTAGGAGGAAGTATTGTTTTGGCTTGTAATAACGAGGCACCTGCTTGCGAAATTCAATGACCCTGGTGGGTCCCTACTGTCAGCCTCTCCACGTACAGTCATCTCCTGATTCCTCTTGGTTGTTGACCATGTTGACAACACCAGACGGCGGCGAGCACAGCGAGCTAACCAAGGCAGAGAACAACGGCAAGGCCTCGGCCGGGAACGAACAGCAGCCATGAAAGATGCGACAGTGTAGTGGCAGGTCGAGGGGAGTACGAGGGCAACAACATGCAAGTCAAGCATACAAATGGAACAAAAAGCCCAAGGATTAATTGTTCATCAAATTTTTAGACAAAACCCAGATTGAACATGACAGTAACATCTAACCCAACCACTCTTTTTTGCAGTCACAAACAAATGGATCAGTCTGATCCATAAAATCAACATCCATAAAATTTATTTCAGGATGTCTACAACTTATTGTAAATATAAGACGAGCATGTTTAGCAGCCCATTTGTCCACCTGAAACTTATTTTTTTGCTGTTCAACATGTTCGTCCGTGAGAAATCTCTTGCTGTAAAAATTAAGCCTCATGGACAATAGTAACCTCGCGTTCAACAGGAAGAATGTGACAAAGCTTCTATTTGCCTGGTTGGATGCATATCGTCCCATCGTTATTTTCCTCAAACGAATGTCATGAGAATTGAGAAAATCCTTGTGCTTATTACGCCAACGATTGGTTATATGTTTTTGTCCATGTGGTTCTCCCTAACTAGACATGAAGATTGAAAACAATTAAGGTATGAAAAAAGAGTATGTCGAAAGAACGACAGCTGAACAGTTAATTCTAGTACAATATATACGGGCTTTCAATGTGCATGAAATCATCACCACTATGTATAAATTCTCCAAAGATCGAAAGCAACGCAGCAAGCCAATAATTATGTCCAGATCAAAACTATACATTCTGATATATATGATCTTGACAGAATCCAGCAGCATTGATAGGCTATCAATGGACGAACTCTTCATTGAGCATATAACATAATATCAGTACCCAAAGTGTACTCCAAGATGATATAAAACTTATGCGCACAAATGAAAAATGCAGCATATGATGACAAACGTGTAGATGAAAATATACGGTACCTGAAAAAGTGAGGAGCCAAACACCAACTCCTTGTGATTATTAAACGGGTCACGAATTACACCCAAGGTCTCCAGTTTGAGCGCAGAGACGACAGTTATTTCTGAAGGTGTATAACAACTATGAAGGAGCAACCTTTCAAGTGAAGGGGCATCTTCGATGATGAGCTGCTGTCCTTTAAAACAAATTCCAATGCTTTTAAGGTGAGGCGACTTTATTTGGAGACAAGTGATACCGATTTCTATTCCCAAAACAATCAACAAGCGCTCCAAGGCAGGGCAACTGGAGTGGATGATGCTGTGCAGTGAGGCCTCCGACAAATAAACCACCACAAGTGAAAGTTTTTTTAGCACTGGGAGTCGAAGCATTTGTACCAGATCGTCTGGTAGATGGCACCGGGCGAAGGTGGCGGTGTGGAGAGAGGAGGAAAACCGCGAGATGGACAACAATGGTGTGGGCACGAATTCTTGGTATGTTCGTGGTATGAAACTTTCGTGGTAATGGTAGAACTCAAACTGCTGGAGTTTTCTGAATTCAGGGGATGTCAGCCAAGCGTCCACCTTGCCGGGTATGGACAGCAGGTAGCTTGTCGGGATGCAGAGGCATTGAACGGGGCCCTGCTGGTGAGAAGAGATGACGGCTCTGATGATATCAAATTCAGGAAGGACAGATATCTGACAACTGTCGAGATTGAGGGGCGTGGTGCGCCATAGAGGGCGCCATCGAGTTGAGAGGACTTGTGTGCGACAGCAATCCTTGGTGGGGAGAAGCGAGATGATCTCCTCAAGGATGATGTCTGGGAGATCGCTGATGCGGTCCACCGCAAATTCTACCGGTTCCTCAGATCCGGGTGGGGGGCTCACTGTTTCTCCCTGCGCTACCGGGTGCGGGATCTACAACCGGCGTCGCCGCTGGCGGGAGCCTCATCTTCTTGGTGTTGGGGCCAGCCGACTCCATTTTCCTTGTGGGCGTCGCGCCGAGCTCACGGGTTTGAGCAGAGTAGCCAGAGACGGGCCTAGTGGCAGTGCGAGTGGGGAAGAAGGAGGGCTGGGGATTTCTGTAGGATTGGAAGAAAAGGAGCACGCGTTTTCTGTACGAGTGAGGAAGAAGGTGAGCGGGGTTTTCTGGACAAGTGAGGAAGATTGGGGAGCGGGGGGAATTGGGTGGGGACACGGAAGCGGGAGAGCGAGTTGTTCGTGTTTATAAGGCACACTGCACTAACTACTCGCTTTTTCCCAAGAACCGCTCTCTTCTTTTGCGTTGCTGCATGACTGGCCATGCATGCAGGATGCATGTGCCCGCCGGCCACTGCATGCGCCTGGTTTGTTACTAGGCCTATTTAATAGGGTGGTTATGGAGTAAATTAAGGAGATTTATTTTCTCTGTGTGCATCCACCAAATTAGAGGATGCGGTACTAGATGCAGACACTCACATTAAACTAACATTCAGAAGAACAAAAGTTCAGCATGTCTATGCATCTCAATGATTCACCATACTATAACCAATATACAAAACTGTGAGAAGGTGTGGAAATAAAGAAAATCGGTCGATGCTTCTCTGAGCAAAGGGCCTCCCTGCGCACGCATTAATTTCCTGGGCATGCTTGTTTCTTCTCAATGTTGCGAGCACTTTGAGCATGTTGGCAACTCCACAGGTATCTAGCTGCCTCATCTTGCAATTGATGCTGGCACATTTGCAGCAAACGCATGAGGCAATAGAGATGACTCAACATGGGTCCATATTGTGCAGTTCCCCTGATATCCTATTCATTGTCCTGAATCTGAAAAGATAGGAAAATAGTAGCTATACTTAAACGGTATTGCAAAACAGTTGCACATATCAATATCTCGGCATGACCAAACACGATCATCTGGACGAAGGGGATACTGACCTGCCTGAGGAAGATTACATATAATTTCATAAGTCCTTGGTTGATTTCCACCTTCGGCTGCACTGCTTGTTTGCTCCTCCAGACATGACAGGATCGTTCCGCACTGCATTCAGCAAGTCAACATATGAATAAGCTAATTTCATCTTGCGGTGGTCATTGTACCTAGTTACGAATGTAGGAATACCTGGAGCACCATGAGGTTAGCTGACAGCAGGTAGATGCAGCCATATAAATTTTGTGCGGTGCTACCAAAATTGAGGTTTGTATCCCTTCCCGTTATGAGAATTCTTCTTGAAGTTGGTAGAATGTGACGGCTTGTTCTTTGCATCAAACTTGCCTTTCCCCTGAGATTTGTTCTTGTTGTTTTGGGGCTGGTTGGGCTGGAAGTTCTTCTCGTGTACCATGTGGGCACTAGAAGCTCCCTCGGTGACCCGAGCACGTGTGTCTTTTGCTCTCGCCTTCTCCTCAAAATCAAGAGTGCTAATGAGATCCAAAACAGAAAACTCATGTCTCTTGTTTTTCAGAGAAGTAGCAAAATCATTCCACGAAGGTGGAAGCTTGGCAATGATGGTCCCAGCAACAAATTTGTCCGGCAACACACACTTAAAGTACTCAAGTTCCTTAGAGAGTGACTGTATCTCATGAGTCTGTTGAACAACAGAGCGCTCATCAGTCATCTTGTAGTCACAGAATTGCTCCATGACGTACAACTCGTTGCCAGCGCCCGAGGGCCCAAACGTGGCCTCGAGCGCAGCCCACATGTCTTTGCTGCTGTCAAACAACATATACGAATCCACAATGGAATCGTCAAGCACACTCAGCAGGGCGGCTTTGAAGAGGGTATCCATGTTCTGAAAAGCTTCCTGCTGTGTAGGATTAAGATCGCCCTCAGGCTTACCCTTAGTGGCGTCATAATAGCACATGATCTGAAACCAATATACTGCTCTTGTGCACCACCTTTTATATTGCACCCCCTTAAAAGTAGGCGGCTTCAAAAGCGCAGCAAAACAACTCGGAGTAAATTGCCTGTGATCAGGTTTTTAGATTGGATTGTTGAATATATGAGCAATTTAGTATGCGATTTGATCCGAATCAGCAGTAAATAGATCATGACGACAATTGCAAACAACAAAGTAATGATGCGGACTAAACCAGGAGGACAGAATCACATACTGTACAGCGGGAGCAGAATCGATGTGGTTGATGTTGTCACTCATGTCATTGATGAAGAGGTTACCGAGGTCGGGGAAGAAGGCTGTCGTTGAGGAGTTCGTCGCTGGCAGCAGTCACAGGAGTGTGCTCCCCAAAAACCTGATCGCCCCTCTCCCGTGCAGGATCACGAAAGGCGGGGTTTGGAGGACTGTTGTCCCCTCTCGCGGTGCACGCCGGAAGGAGGGCTGGAGAAGAATTGCGTGGCGGCGCTAAGATCTGGAACGGTGTGAAACCATATGATACAGTGGCAGCTAGGGTAGAGCATGTCAGGTCGGAGTATAATAGTAGGCCTTTGGCCCCCAAACCGCACGTCCAAGTCAATAAAGTCAATAATAGCCCCACCAAGGTTTGTCTCAAAAAAACAGAGTAATTAAGGCGTCCGTTAGTCCCTTTAGTATAAATACAATATCATTAATAATGGCCCCAACTTTTGTGTCACAAAGTAGAGTATGTTGGAGTACAACCGGCTACACGTTTACAATCTGCTTCTCTTCTCTCTCCTCTTCTCTCTCCTTCAACTAAGCACAAATACTATATTCAAATCCTTATAGCCTGCTTATGTCATCTAATTATAGTAGTACTTGCTCTAAAAGTTACTATCCACTGTGTAGTCTGAAATGTCGGGCGTGCAGCGGGCGGTGCCCTCGGTCGGCGCGCCGCTTCAACCACGAAAGCAGTGAGAGGTCGCATCGCCCTGACTTGCCATCAATGTGGAGCGGTGGGCTCAGCTGGCGCTGGGCGGGAAGCGCACGTGGGAGGGGGGAGGGGTTTTTGTTCGGCCAAGAAGGTGAGAAGCCAACTTGGGATCGGTCCGGACGGGGAAATATCATGTGCTCCCATACTCTGCATATGACACTAGTGTATGTTACTACTCCCTCCTTTCCGGTTTATAGAGATGTTTAGAGTAACATAGTAATATGTTACAGTACAAGTTAGTCCCCACTATGACCAGCCTTGGCCTCTCCCAGTGCTCCACCATGTATAGCTGCTAAGCCTGCCACATAGGCATAAAATATGATGTGTCACCAATAAACTAAGCACCTATGCATTGAACACTTGAGTTACTAAGCCATTTAATGCACTTAGCACCTCATCTAAAGAGGATTAATAGTACAGCCAGCTGCTGGCTATAAGCCTACAACCCATCTTATAGTCAACATGTACTACAAAGTGCCTAGGAGCACGTGCTAGAGCTGGCTCTTCACAAAGAGCCCTCTTACCTTCTCTCTCCTTTTCTCTTTCCTCCAACTAAGCAGAAATATACTACTGTTTATTCCTTATAGCCCGCTGACTCAGCTCTATTGTACTTGCTCTAAGCACATCTAAGCACTTGCTAGCACCCCCTTGACCGTGGACCTTGACGGTGTACGTCACCTTGTGTCTCGAAATTTTCCTCGTCATCATCTGAGTCCTAGAAGATCTCACCCACATCATCATTAGCATGCAGCCGCCTTGATAGACAACGTGCGCAGAAGGAGTAGAGGAGACTGGGGACGCACCACCACCACGTCGTGGGCACTCCGTATGTGCTCGTGTGCGTGCAGCGTGCGTGTTTTTCCATCGGTGCTAGCTCTAAGGCCGAGGCTGCGGTCGTCTTCGTCTCCGACTAGTAGTTGAGCAACGACGGCAAAGAGGTGCTGCAAGAGATGCGTATGCGCCGTTGTGTGCGAGCTTCGCCGTAGCACGACGAACCGGACGTCGCTGCGGATGGCGCACGCCTCCATGCAGCCGAGTGTGTGCGCATGCATGTGTTATTCACGTGCATTCTGTGGCCGAGCCTGTGTGCATGCACGTCTTGTGTACATGCGATGTGTGCTCCATGCTGTGCGCGTATGTGCATGAGTTGGATCGGATGGAGTAAGTGCGTTCGCTTGTGTACATATTTTAGAGTGTACATTCACTCATTTTGTTTCGTATGTAGTCCCTTATTGAAATATCTAAAAAAGACTTATATTTGGGAACGGAGGGA
Source organism: Triticum aestivum (assembly GCF_018294505.1). Classification (NCBI taxonomy): domain Eukaryota; kingdom Viridiplantae; phylum Streptophyta; class Magnoliopsida; order Poales; family Poaceae; genus Triticum; species Triticum aestivum. The sequence goes on from NC_057801.1 coordinate 128,251,223, forward strand.
GTATAAAACATCTTCAACTTAGCATCCTGATGTACCGTTTCTAGTGGTTAGCGAAAAGTTCATGTTCTTTTCACTACTAGGAAAAGGGTTATAGATGGGATGGACACTAATGGCGCACTGTACATGTGGTGCGCCATTACTAAATACTAATGGCGCACCATGTGTTGGTGCGCCATTAGTGTGCAAATACTAATGCCGCACCACATCCCACGGTGCGCCATTAGTAAAAAAAATTAATATTTTCAAAACTACTAATGGCGCACCATGGGAGTGGTGCGCCATTACTAGTTGACAGAGTAATGGCGCACCAGACCCAGCGTGCGCCTTTAGTAGTTTTGAAAAAAAAATATAAAAAAAATTGTTTGTAATGGCGCACCTGTGGACAGTGCGCCATTACTAGTTTTAACTAGTAATGGCGCATTGTCCACTGGTGCGCCATTACTAAGTTTTTTTCAAAAAAAAAATTCAATTTTTTTCCTTTTTTTTCAAAACTAGT
>NC_057801.1:128252078-128467756 GCF_018294505.1 Triticum aestivum
GGCGCACCGTGGGTGTGGTGCGTCATTACTAGTTAAACTAGTAATGGCGCACCACCCCACGGTGCGCCATTACTAACTTGGCCCAAAAGTTCCCGAATGCACCCCCCCTGTGGACCGCCTTTTCAGTTTTAAAATAAATAAAATAAAATGATAAAAATGTCAAAAAAATAAAGGAAAATAAGTTTCCCATGTGATATGTGGTCTAGTTGTTGGAAAAAATTACAAATATGAATTTCGACTTTATTTGCAAAATCTCTCTGGGAATTTGTAAAATGGCCATAACTTTTGCATACGAACTCGGATTAAAATGTTTTTTTATGAAAAATCATCTACTCGAAAAGTTACATCCGAATTTAACTAGGGGAACCCAGTTAAACATTCTGAAAATCCCCAAAAACCTAACAGAAAAAAGTTACGTGGCTTTCAAGATCTAGAGGCAAAAAAATTCAAAAAAAATCAAACTTACTAGTGGCGCACCATGGATGTGGTGCGCCACTAGTAATAGAAAAAAAGTTGGTTTTGAATTTTTTTTAATTTTTTTTTCAAAAATGATACGTAATATGACCGGGAAGTTTGAAATATTTTTCAAAATTTCATCGTAGTCATGAACATGAACAAAGTCCTAGACATCAACAAGGTATAATAGGATTGATATGATAGATATATCAACAAGTGCCTGTGAAGTGAGCTGTTGTAGGGGTTGGATAGAACTATGAAGTTGAGCGTGCTTGGGCTGGAGTAGTGTGAGGATGGGTGACCTTTTGGGAAGTTTGACCTGAGTTTAAGCATATTGACCCGAGATTAAGCCATAGTGACCTGAGATTAAAAAAACGATTTTTTTTTTTGAAAATGTTACTAATGGCGCATTTCTATGTGGTGCGGCATTAGTATATACTAATGGCGCACCACTGGTGCGCCATTAGTAGGCCTTTTCCTAGTAGTGTTTAGTTGTTTATAGATGGGCAGACGCTCCACCGCGAGGTTCCTTGCTCCTCCTCGGTCGTCGGGAATCTATGCTCTTCAACTCTTTTCTTTTACGTGAACTTTGTTCATCCTTTTCCCAACATGCGAGACATCTAGCATCAAGGTGCACGTGTCATGCAAGAAAATGGAGATAATCAGATAAGCAGTGCGTAAGTGAGTCATGCGGGGGGAAAGCGGGGGGAAACCCTTTTCCGTAAGTGAGTCGTGCACCTTGATGGCACCTACGCAATATTTTTTCTCCTCGATGGCATGTGAATAGTGCATGTACTCAACGACAGAGCACGGGATGGTAGCAATGACATGGTCAACCCTTTTTTGGAGAGAGTACGTACTACTAGTAAATAACTTTCATGTGTCCCGTCAACTTGCAGAACGACGAGAAGCTTGATTACGCCTTCTCCCACGCCAACGCGTGTGCGGTGGCTCGCAGCACGAGGAGAAACTTTTGCTTACAAGCGGTGGACGTGCAGCAGTTCATTTGGTGTCAGATTGCCAGAAGCACTACTATAGAACTGTCGACTTCCGAAAGAGGCGAAGAGCCAAGCGCAAGGTCACCTACTAACCTTAGGCTAGGCGTAGTGGGAGTAACATAAGTAGAGGTATCTCATTTTTTTTATTCTAGAAACAACCACACGCGAATATCAAGGTGCTGGTTACGTAGAACCAATTTCCTGCAGTCCGTGCTCAGCACTCCTCTATCTCTCTTCTTAGCCAGCCAACGGACGCGCGGAGCCCATCATCTGTTTGCTCACATGCGGCCCCACATGTCAGTGAAAACGCAAGAGGACCCACTAAACCTGCACATCTTTCACCTCGACGTGCTGATGATGAAAAACAAATCCAAGAAAGATCTTCGGTGGCCGCTTTTGGAGTTACTCAAGAGTAGTAAGATTCTATTTACAGTTTAACCCAAGATGCACATCTTGTGGCTTCAACTTATCAACTACCACTCTATTTTCTTTCATGACACGACCTGGATGCTGGATGTCCCACGTGTCGGCAAAAGGAGGAAGAACCCGACCAAATCTTCGGTTGTGCTCTCGAATTAGACTAGTTGTGCTAACTTAAAAAATTTATTGTGTACTCCCTCCGTTCCAAAATACTTGACTTCCATTTGTCCAAAAATGGATGTGCCTATATACTAAAACATGTCTAGATACATATATATTTTGACAAACATGTCTAGATACATGTGTAGAAGCCATGTATTGTGCAACGGAGGGAGTAGAATGGATGCAAGTTTTTGTATTGGGAAGAAGAGTACATCCATATATTGATAGAGTGTTGGAGTTGGCCTTACAAGTGGGACCGCAGTTGAGGAAACCGACTATGGGAAACCCCCACCTCGCCCACTGCACGATGGCTGAGTTAGAGAAACGATGAGGTTGAAGAGATTGCTCTAGCACGGACTCCAAGAAATTTGTTGTCAGATGGAAGTCGGGCTGGTGGCGTGTGCCGTACTCCTGGACGTGAATGCTTGTTCTGGCCCATGCCACCCTACTACTCCTACTACATACTAGTATATAGTACTACTAGTATCGAGGATTCGAGGTGCTGGTTACGTATGGCTACAGTAAAAACACCCGCACGACCCGCAAAGCATGTGAAGCTAGTACAAATAGTGTACTACTATTGTTGATGATTGGACTCATCCGATAACCTATTGCAATGCACGTACAATTATGTATTCGGAAAATATTTTTTTGCCTCGTCGCACCACTCACTCAGAGAAGCAACTCGAAAGCCATTCATAAATTTAGCAAGTTTATCACAGGCATATCATTTTATTACATACAACAGGTCATCAACCCACATCGACAACAAGGATACATTATAAATACTAAAGTTTTCACCACACAACAAATAACAAGCAATGAAATGAACTTCAACTCAACCATTCCTTAGCGTTGGAAACGCTTGCTTTGAACCACAAGTGATTCTCTGGGACGGGGCATCTATTGTCGATCTCGAGACCAACGGAGGACTGATCATCCAGGCTGAAGCGGCCTACCATATCAGTACCAGGGTGGGGAACCACCCAAATGTCCCAGGTATAGACACAGTTGTTGTTGGGGAATGTAGCAGAAAATCAAAATTTTCCTACAAGTCACCAAGATCTATCTATGGAGAGACTAGCAACGAGGGAAGGAGAGTGCATCTACATACCCTTGTAGATCGCTAAGCGGAAGCGTTCAAGAGAACGGGGTTGAAGGAGTCGTACTCATCGTGATCCAAATCACCGGAGATCCTAGTGCCGAACGGACGGCACCTCCGCGTTCAACACACGTACAGCCCGGTGACGTCTCCCATGCCTTGATCCAGCAAGGAGAGAGGGAGAGGTTGAGGAAGACTCCATCCAGCAGCAGCACAATGGCGTGGTGGTGGTGGAGGAGCGTGGCAATCCTACAGGGCTTAGCCAAGCACCGCGAGATATGAGGAGAAAGAGAGGTAGGGCTGCGCCAACAGGAGAAGAACTTCGTGTGTTGGGCTACTCATTTGCCTCCACTATATATAGGGGGAGAGGGGGGGCTGCGCCCCCACCTAGGCTTCCACCCTAGGGGCGGCGGCCAGCCCAAGATCCCATCTGAGGGGCGGCCAAGGGGGGAGAGGGGAAACTTGCCCCCCAAGTTAGGTGGGTGCGCCCCCCTCCCCAAACCCTAGGCGCCTTGGGCCCTTGTGGGGGGGGGTGCACGAGCCCACTTGGGGCTGGCCCCCTCCCACACTTGGCCCATGCAGCCCTCCGGGGATGGTGGCCCCACCTGGTGGACCCCCGGGACCCTCCCGATGGTCCCGGTACGTTACCGATAAAACCCGAAACTTTTCCGGTTACCAAAATAGGACTTCCCATATATAAATCTTTACCTTTGGACCATTCCGGAACTCCTCGTGACGTCCGGGATCCCATCCGGGACTCCGAACAACATTCAGTAACCACGTATATCTATTCCCTGTAACCCTAGTGTCATCGAACCTTCAGTGTGTAGACCCTACGGGTTCGGGAACCATGCAGACATGACCGAGACGTTCTCCGGTCAATAACCAACAGCGGGATCTGGATACCCATGTTGGCTCCCACATGTTCCACGATGATCTCATCGGATGAACCACGATGTCGAGGATTCAATCAATCCCGTATTCAATTCCCTTTGTCTAACGGTATTATACTTGCCCGAGATTCGATCGTCGGTATGCCGATACCTTGTTCAATCTCGTTACTGGCAAGTCTCTTTACTCGTTCCGTAACACATCATCCCGTGATCAACCCCTTGGTCACATTGTGCACATTATGATGATGTCCTACCGAGTGGCCCCAGAGATACCTCTCCGTCACATGGAGTGACAAATCCCAGTCTCGATTCGTGCCAACCCAACAGACACTTTCGGAGATACCCATAGTGCACCTTTATAGCCACCCAGTTGTGTTGTGACGTTTGGTACACCCAAAGCATTCCTACGGTATCCAGGAGTTGCACAATCTCATGGTCTAAGGAAATGATACCTGACATTAGAAAAGCTTTAGCATATGAACTACACGATCTTTGTGCCAGGCTTAGGATTGGGTCTTGTCCATCACATCATTCTCCTAATGACATGATCCCGTTATCAATGACATCCAATGTCCATGGTCAGGAAACCGTAACCATCTATTGATCAACGAGCTAGTCAACTAGAGGCTTACTAGGGACATGGTGTTGTCTATGTATCGACACATGTATCTGAGTTTCCTATCAATACAATTATAGCATGGATAATAAACGATTATCATGAACGAGGAAACATAATAATAACTAATTTGTTATTGCCTCTAGGGCATATTTCCAACAGTCTCCCGCTTGCACTAGAGTCAATAATCTAGTTCACATTGCCATGTGATTAACACTCACAGGTCACATCGCCAAGTGACCAACATCCAAAGAATTTACTAGTGTCACTAAACTAGTTCACATCATCATGTGATTAAGACTCAATGAGTTCTGGGGTTTGATCATGTTTTGCTTGTGAGAGAGGTTTTAGTCAACGGGTCTGCAACATTCAGATCCGTATGTACTTCGCAAATCTCTAGGTCATATTGTAAATGCTGCTTCCACGCTCCACTTGGAGCTATTCCAAATGGTTGCTCCACTATACATATCCGGTTTGCTACTCTGAGTCATTCGGATAGGTGTTAAAGCTTGCATCGGCATAACCCTTTACGCCGAACTCCTTATCACCTCCATAATCGAGAAACATGTCCTTATTACTCCAAGGACAATTTTGACCGCTATCTGGTGATCCACTCCTTGATCACCTTTGTACCCTCTTGCCAGACATGTGGCAAGGCACACATTAGGTGCGGTACTCAGCATGGCATACCGTATAGAGCCTATGACAAAAGCATAGGGGACGACCTTCGTCCTTCCTCTTTCTTCTGCCGTGGTCGAGCTTTAAGTCTTAACTTCATGCCTTACAACTCAGGCAAGAACTCCTTCTTTAACTGATCCATCTTGAACACCTTCAAGATCATGTCAAGGTACGTGCTCATTTGAAAGTACCATTAAGCGTTTTTTGATCTATCCTCATAGATCTTGATGCTCAATGTTCAAGCAGCTTAATCTAGGTTTTCTATTGAAAATCATTTTTCAAATAACCCTATATGCTTTCCATAAATTACATCATTTCCGATCCACAATATGTCAACAACATATACTCATTAGAAATTCTATAGTGCTCCCACTCACTTCTTTGGAGATACAAGTTTCTCATAAACTTTGTATAAACCCAAAATCTTTGATCATCTCATCAAAGCGCATATTCTGACTCTGAGATGCTTGCTCTAGTCCATGGAAGGATCGCTGGAGCTAGCATACCTTTTAGCATCCTTAGGATCGACAAAACCTTTCTGATTGTATCACATACAACCTTTCCTTACGAAAACTGGTAAGGAAACTCGTTTTGACATCCATCTGCCAGATTTCATAAATGCAGCTAATGCTAACCTGATTCCGACAGACTTAAGCATCGCTACGAATGAGAAAATCTCATCGTAGTCAACTCCTTGAACTTGTGAAAAACTCTTCGTCACAAGTCGAGCTTCATAGACGGTGACATTAACGTTCACGTCCGTCTTCTTCTTAAAGATCCATTTATCTTAATAGCTTGCCGATCATCGGGAAAGTCCACCAAAGTCTATGCTTTGTTCTAATACATGGATCCTATCTCGGATTTGATGGCTTCTAACCATTTGTCGGAATATGGGCCCACCATCGCTTCTCCATAGCTCGCAGGTTCATTGTTGTCTAGCAACATGACCTTCAAGATAGGATTACTGTACCACTCTGAAGTAGTACGCATCCTTGTCACCCTACGAGGTACGGTAGTGACTTGATCCGAAACTTCATGATCACTATCATAAGCTTCTACTTCAATTGGTGTGGGCACCACAGGAACAACTTCCTGTGCCCTGCTACACACTAGTTGAAGTGACAGTTCAATAACCTCATCAAGTCTCCACCATGCTCCCACTCAACTTTTCGAGACAAACTTTTCCTCGAGAAAGGACCCGATTCAAGAAACAATCCCTATTGCTTGCGGATCTAAATTAGGAGGTATACCCAACTGTTTTGGGTGTCTTCTGAAGATGCATTTTATCCGCTTTGGGTTCGAGCTTATCAACCTGAAACTTTTTCACATAAGCGTCGCAGCCCCAAACTTTTAAGAAACGACAACTTAGGTTCCTCCAAACCATAGTTCAAACGGTGTCGTCTCAATGGAATTACGTGGTGCCCTATTAAAGTGAGTGCGGTTGTCTCTAATGCCTAACCCATGAACTATAGTGGTAATTCGATAAGAGACATCATGGTACGCACCATATCCAATAGGGTGCAACTATGATGTTCGGACACACCATCACACTATGATGTTCCAAGCGGTATTAATTGTGAAACAATTTCCACAATGTATTAATTGCATGCCAAAGCTCGTAACTCAGATACTCATCTCTATGATCATATCATAGACATTTTATCCTCTTGTCATGATGATCTTCAACTTCACTCTGAAGTTACTTGAACCATTCAATAATTCAGACTTGTGTTTCATTAAGTAAATATACTCAGTATCTACTCAAATCATCCGTGAAGTAAGAACATAACGATATCCACTGTGTGCCTCAGCACTCATTGGACTGCACACATCAAAATTTATTACTTCCAACAAGTTGCTTTCTTGTTCCATTTTACTGAAAACGAGGCTTTCAGTCATCTTGCCCATGTGGTATGATTTGCATGTCTCAAGTGATTCAAAATCAAGTGAGTCCAAACGGTCCATTTGCATGGAGTTTCTTCATGCATATACACCAATAGACATGGTTCGCATGTCTCAAACTTTTCCAAAAACGAGTGAGTCCAAAGATCCATCAACATGGAGCTTCTTCATGCGTTTTATACCAATATGACTTACATGGCAGTGCCACAAGTAGGTGGTACTATCATTACTATCTTATATCTTTTGGCATGAACGTGTGTATCACTATGATCGAGATTCAATAAACCATTCATTTTAGGTGTAAGACCATTGAAGGTATTATTCAAATAAACAGAGTAACCATTATTCTCCTTAAATTAATAACCGTATTGCGATAGACATAATCCAATCATGTCTATGCTCAACGCAAACACCAAATAACAATTATTTAGGTTTAACACCAATCTCGATGGTAGAGGGAGCGTGCGATGCTTGATCACATCAAGCTTGGAAAAACTTCCAACACATATCGCCAGCTCACCTTTAGCTAGTCTCCATTTACTCCGCAGCCTTTTATTTACTAACACTTAGCAACCGAACCGGTATCTAATACCCTGGTGCTACTAGGAGTACTAGTAAAGTACACACTAAAATAATGTATATCTAATATACTTCTATCGACCTTGCCAGCCTTCTCATCTACCAAGTATCTAGGGCAATTCTGCTCCAGTGGTTGTTCCCCTTATTACAGAAGCACTTAGTCTCGGGTTTGGGTTCAACCTTGGGTTTCTTCACTAGAGCAGCAGCTGATTTGCCGTTTCATGACGTATCCCTTCTTTTCCTTGCCCTTCTTGAAACTAGTGGTTTCACCAACCATCAACAATTGATGCTCCTTCTTGATTTCTACTTTCTCGGTGTCATACATCGCGAGTATCCAAGGATCATCATATATATCCCTGATATGTTATAGTTCATCATGAAGCTCTAGCAGCTTGGCGGCAATGACTTTGGAGAAACATCACTATCTCATTTGGAAGATCAACTCCCACTTGATTCAAGTGATTGTTGTACTCAGACAATCTGAGCACAAGCTCAATGACTGAGCTTTTCTGCCTTTGTTTGCAGGCTAAGAAAATCGTCGGAGGTCTTATACCTCTTGATGTGGGCACGAGCCTGAAATCCCAATTTCAGCCCTCGAAACATCTCATATGTTCCGCGATGTTTCAAAATCGTCTTTGGTGCCTCAACTCTAAACCGTTTAACTGAACTATCACGAAGTTATCAAAACGCGTATGTCAGATGTTCGCAACATCCACAGACGACATTCGAGGTTCATCACACTGAGCGGTGCATTAAGGACATAAGCCTTCTACGAAGCAATGAGGACAATCCTCAGTTTACGGACCTAGTCCGCATAATCGCTACTATTAACTTTCAACTGAATTTACTCTAGGAACATATCTAAACAGTAGAACTAAAGCGCGAGCTTACGACATAATTTGCAAAGATATTTTGACTATGTTCAGGATAATTGAGTTCATCTTATGAACTCCCACTCAGATAGACATCCCTCTAGTCATCTAAGTGATTACATGATCCAAGTCAACTAGGCCGTGTCCGATCATCACGTGAGATGGACTAGTCAACATCGGTGAACATCTTCATGTTGATCATATCTTCTATACGACTCATGCTCGACCTTTCGGTCTTCCGTGTTCCAAGGCCATGTATGTACATGCTAGGCTCGTCAAGTCAACCTAAGTGTATTGCGTGTGTAAATCTGGCTTACACCCATTGTATTCGAACGTTAGAATCTATCACACCCGATCATGATGTGGTGCTTCGAAACAACGAACCTTCACAACGGTGCACAGTTAGGGGGAACACTTTTCTTGAAATTATTGCGAGGGATCATCTTATTTAAGCTACCGTCGTTCTAAGAAAATAAGAAGTAAAACATGATAAACATCACATGCAATCAAATAGTGACATGATATGGCCAATATCATATTGCTCCTTTGATCTCCATCTTCGGGGCGCCATGATCATCTTCGTCACCGGCATGACACCATGATCTCCATCATCATGATCTCCATCATCGTGTCTTCATGAAGTTGTCACGCCAACTACTACTTCTACTTCTATGGCTAACGCGTTTAGCAATAAAGTAAAGTAATTTACATGGCGTTCTTCAATGACACGCAGGTCATACAAAAAATAAAGACAACTCCTATGGCTCCTGCCGGTTGTCATACTCATCGACATGCAAGTTGTGATTCCTATTACAAGAACATGATCATCTCATACATCACATATATCATTCATCACATCCTTTGGCCATATCACATCACAAAACACTTGCTGCAAAAACAAGTTAGACGTCCTCTAATTATTGTTGCAAGTTTTTTACATGGCTTCTATAGGTGTTCTAGCAAGAACGTTTCTTACCTACGTAAAACCACAACATGATATGCCAATTTCTATTTACCCTTCATAAGGACCCTTTTCATCGATTCCGCTCCAACTAAAGTGGGAGAGACAGACAGCCGCTAGCCACCTTATGCAACTAGTGCATGTCAGTCGGTGGAACCTGTCTCACATAAGTGTACGTGTAAGGTCGGTCCGGGCCACTTCATCCCACGATGCCGCCGAAGCAAGATAAGACTAGTAGTGGCAAGAAAATTAACAACATCTATGCCCACATCTGCTTTGTGTTCTACTCGTGCATAGTAACTACGCATAGACCTAGCTCATGATGCCACTGTTGGGGAACGTAGCAGAAATTCAAAATTTTCCTCCGAGTCACCAAGATCTATCTATGGAGAGACTAGCAACGAGGGAAGGAGAGTTCATCTACATATCCTTGTAGATCGCTAAGCGGAAGCGTTCAAGAGAACGGGGTTGAAGGAGTCGTACTCGTCGTGATCCAAATCACCTAAGATCCTAGTGCCGAACGGACGGCACCTCCGCGTTCAACACACGTACAGCCCGGTGACGTCTCCCATGCCTTGATCCAGCAAGGAGAGAGGGAGAGGTTGAGGAAGACTCCGTCTAGCAGCAGCACAACGGCGTGGTGGTGGTGGAGGAGCGTGGCAATCCTGCAGGGCTTCGCCAGGCACCGGGAGATATGAGGAGAAAGAGAGGTAGGGATGCGCCAACAGGAGAAGAACTTCGTGCGTTGGGCTGCTCCTTTGCCTCCACTATATATAGGGGGAGAGGGGGGGCCAACTAGGGTTCCACCCTAGGGGCGGCGGCCAGCCCAAGATCCCATCTGAGGGGCGGCCAAGGGGGGGAGAGGGGAAACTTGCCCCCCAAGTTAGGTGGGTGCGCCCCCCTCCCCAAACCCTAGGCGCCTTGGGCCCTTTTGGTGGGGGGGGGGGCGCACCTGCCCACCTGGGGCTGGTCCCCTCCCACACTTGGCCCATGCAGCCCTCCGGGTATGGTGGCCCCACTTGGTGGACCCCCGGGACCCTCCCGGTGGTCCCGGTACGTTACCTTTAAAACCCGAAACTTTTCCGGTGACCAAAATAGGACTTCCCATATATAAATCTTTACCTCCGGACCATTCCAGAACTCCTCGTGACATCCGGGATCTCATCTGCGACTTCGAACAACATTCGGTAACCACGTATATCTATTCCCTATAACCCTAGCATCATCGAACCTTCAGTGTGTAGACCCTATGGGTTCGGGAACCATGCAGACATGACCGAGACGTTCTCCGGTTAATAACCAACAGCGGGATCTGGATACCCATGTTGGCTCCCACATGTTCCACGATGATCTCATCGGATGAACCACGATGTCGAGGATTCAATCAATCCCGTATTCAATTCCCTTTGTCTAGCGGTATTATACTTGCCCGAGATTCGATCGTTGGTATGCCGATACCTTGTTCAATCTCGTTACCGGCAAGTCTCTTTACTCATTCCGTAACACATCATCCCGAGATCAACCCCTTGGTCACATTGTGCACATTATGATGATGTCCTACCGAGTGGGCCCAGAGATAGCTCTCCGTCACACGGAGTGACAAATCCCAGTCTCGATTCGTGCCAACCCAACAGACACTTTCGGAGATACCCGTAGTGCACCTTTATAGCCACCCAGTTACGTTGTGACATTTGGTACACCCAAAGCATTCCTACGGTATCCGGGAGTTGCACAATATCATGGTCTAAGGAAATGATACTTGACATTAGAAAAGCTTTAGCATATGAACTACACGATCTTTGTGCTAGGCTTAGGATTGGGTCTTGTCCATCACATCATTCTCCTAATGATGTGATCCCATTATCAACGACATCCAATGTCCATGGTCAGGAAACCGTAACCATCTATTGATCAACGATCTTGTCAACTAGAGGCTTAGTAGGGTCATGGTGTTGTCTATGTATCCACACATGTATCTGAGTTTCCTATCAATACAATTATAGCATGGATAATAAACGATTATCATGAACGAGGAAATTTAATAATAACTAATTTGTTATTGCCTCTAGGGCAAATTTCCAACAGTTGCTTCTCAAAGATGGTGCTAGTAACGTTGTGTCAACAACAGTTGGATCGCCTTTCACCATCATCGGATAGTTTTGTCCAAGGATGAGCGAGTTTTCTCCAAGACTATCAATTCTGTACCAGGGAGAAGGTGTTGGCGCTATCACACTAGTATCCATCCCGAATACCATGCAACAGGTGTTGGAAAAGGTCCGGAGAGTGCGACCATGGGAGACTACACCTGCTTCCTTAGCAGTAACATCATCAATGGGCTGTATACACATGAGAAGAGGTGATCCATCGGAATTAGTTGCCAGGCGCCAACGAGTATATGGGCGCTGCTCGTCCTCATGCTCGTGATCATCACCATCGTCATCTCCCCGTTGGTTATAAAAATTTTCAAGTATAGGTGGTGGAATTTTCACAGGACCTTGGAAACACAAGAAGAAGGTTAATTACTAAAGGGAAACTTGTTAACCTGCATGCATGTGGATGAAACAATTATAATTACGGTGGAAGACAAACGTACCATAATCATAACGATTCCATGCAAAAACAGTGCCACGAGTGGTGGCAGCAAACACAAGGCCCTCGTATTCAATTGCATCACAGTACTCATCCGTGTACAGAAACTGATTTTTGAGCAATGTCCATCGAGTCAAACCAGCAACGACGGCAACAAGCTTGTCGAAGATAGCAACAACTTCATAGTTGTTGTAATTCCAAGAGCGGGTGGGGACTCGAGAAATTGCTATCTTCCATAGAAGACAGTCACCATGATTGTATTTGAACGTGCGTACAATACCGGTGTGCTCAACCTCTGGGCAGTCTGCTGAGATTTTTGGAAGTAGAACCCGGTCTCGAGTGTACACATTCACAAGTTCCCACTCGCAGTTGGACCCAATGTAAACAACCAAATCTCCATTTGCGCCTGCCCAGGCCTTGCCCTCAAGCGATGGCATCTTAACATCATACGTATCATTATCAAGCGACATCAACTTGCACACAGCGAGGCCTCCGTCGTGACGGCGCCGGTCATCAGGGTCACGGCAAAGAAGATAGGGGAGATCAAACCGTGCCTTGACTCTTGGGTTCCTTGTAATGATGTTATTAGTTGAGTCAAGAATGGGCTTGAAAGAACCTGCCATGCTAGCCGAGGTGGTGACGTCGCACTAATCAATGAGTTCCTCCACCACGTCATCTTTCAGATCGGGGCAAGAATAACGGGGTCATTTCCGTCCTGTTCCCTCCATGGAGAAGACGATCGAACAATGGTAGAAGAAAGCGTGAAGGGCTGAAGGAAAATGGAGGAGGGAGAGGAAGAGCATCCGACATCAGTTCCAAATCGAGAGGGAAAGGCGAAGCATCGGTGGACGGTTGCCAGTTTGCCACGGTTCACGAAGGGGTGCCCCGGCCTACACCTCGGTTCGGAAATACTCCTACTACTCGCCGTCGTCTCACTGATATGTGGAACGGGACCACATGTCAACAAGACATGGTGTGTAATTTCTCGTGCAAAATGTGATCTGGCCGCGTTGGCCCGAAGTGCCACATTAATTATTATTTTTTGAAAGTTTGCCGCATTAGTTATCGACCTTTATTTTTTTAACATGCAATCTGAATGGATAGCTCCTGTGGTCATCACACGTGAGAGGATATAGTGATGGTTGATTCGCCCGAGCAACTTTACTGTGGGAATATGGGAGTACCAGCGGATTCAAGGAACAGAGAAATGATGGTTGCTTCGTCCGAGCAACTTACTATGGCGAAGGTGGGGCTTTGTGATTTGACTGCTCACTAGTCATTACTACTGTGGTGCAACGACCGGGGTGAATCTTTCCCTGAAGTTGTGTTGTGCACTCAATATTGCTGCATGGCAGGTGGAGCCGGATGAAGGATGTCCAACATGTCGGCGAAATGAAGTTGAATTGTTTCTGGCATTGCTATCAATCCTTCAGGATTTGTTTATATGTACGTATAATTTTGATGAAATTGTACTGTGATGCTATGAAGGTTTCAACTCTGGTTCCCGCAGGAAAAAAAGGTTTCAACTTAGGATTCATGTGTCTTGCCTCGAGATTATCTCGTTACAACATTCCATCAAATACAAATGAAACTACCATGGTTAATGCATCTCAATGGTTCGCAGATCAGCGCCAATATTCACATCACAACTGAAGACAAAGTTGTCAGAAGGTGTACAAATAAAGAAAAAAATATAATTGATCGATGTTGTTCGTAGGCATGGCTCCATTTCCTTGGCACAGTGTTCATTGCTTGGCAGCTAGTTTCACCCAGCTCTGTAGCCAAAAAAGAGGTGTATGAAGGACACCACAATCCGATCATTTGGTGCAGCTCCACTAAAATCGGGCGGACCATCCCTGTTTGCAAAGATATCCAGTCAGTGTGATTACAATAATAGTGGAACTAGATGCTGAAACATAACACACATAAATAGAAGCCGATCACCTCTACGATCTCTCTTTGGGACTAACTTCTTGTCGGAGAAGATTAGGCATGGAGTTGGATGAGGAGGATAGCAAAACCAATCTCCCTTTCCGCAGTCCCACAGAAATGTAAAAACGTTGCCCGTGTGACATTTCGGCAGAACTGCACAAAACACTCTTCAGAAAAGTGATTTGTGTAGTTCACCAAAAGGTCGCAATAGCAACGAGGTGAAAATGGATAGCCCTGTTTGCAAAAGGAGGTCGAAAGGAAACAATTACTTCCCAATAACACAAGTTGAAGACACATACGCCGACAAAAAAGAAGCATGTTCCATGTAAAAAGGGAAAGATAGAACATGGTGGTTTATCAAAAATGGTTTGAGGACGAGATTGCAAGATGGAAAGTACACCGACCAAGATACGATTTAAGCAAACAACTAAAGAAGATCCACATGCAGCAACGTGGGAAGATGGCCAGTGGAGCAAGGCCGGAGGAAGCTGTACCTGAGGGTTGTCGGGATGTTACTAGGAGGGCGCCGGCGGCCGAGATCTGCCCATACTGCGGCAGCGAGCAAGTGGCGAAGGCCCTACCATGTCGGAGCTTGGTCAGAGAGAACGGCGGATACCGCAGATCGGGACGAGCTGCCTCAACGTCGTTGAACACAGAGACGATGCACATCCTCCCTTTCCACCGACGGACGGGATGCGGCCGGATCACTTACCAACGCTGAGAGAGAGAGGCCACGGCGGCTGAGGGAGTCCTGGACTAGGGGATGTCCGGACAGACGGACTATCATCGTCAGCCGGACTCCAAGACTATGAAGATACAAGATTGAAGACTTCGTCCCGTGTCTGGATGGGACTTTCCTTGGCATGGAAGGCAAGCTTGGTGTCGGTGTCAAAACCGGCGGATCTCGGGTAGGGGGTCCCGAACTGTGCGTCTAGGCGGATGGTAACAGGAGACAAGGGACACGATGTTTTTACCCAGGTTCAGGCCCTCTCGATGGAGGTAAAACCCTACTCCTGCTTGATTGATATTGATGATATGGGTAGTACAAGAGTGGATCTACCACAAGATCAAAGAGGCTAAACCCTAGAAGCTAGCCTATGGTATGATTGTTGTAATGGTTGTGTGTCCTACGGACTAAAACCCTCCGGTTTATATAGACACGGGAGAGGGCTAGGGTTACACAGAGTCGGTTACAATGGTAGGAGATCTACATATCCGTATCGCCAAGCTTGCCTTCCACGCCAAGGAAAGTCCCATCCGGACACGGGACGAAGTCTTCAATCTTGTATCTTCATAGTCTTGGAGTCCGGCTGACGATGATAGTCCGGCTGTTCGGACACCCCCTAGTCCAGGACTCCCTCAGTAGCCCCCGAACCAGGCTTCAATGTCGATAAGTCCAGCGCGTATATAGTCTTCGGCGTTGCAAGGCGGGTTCTCCTCCAGATTTCATGTGCTTGCTGAATAGTGTCCGGCTCCCTTACAAATTTTGCGCTCCTCGGCTTCCACGCCCAATAATGGCCCTTTTCCACGCGTCGTACGAATGCGAAAGGCCAGGGTATCTTTTATGTTTTACCTCCTAGCTGCGCAAATAACCTGCCTATAAGAGAGGCAAGAATCCAGATCCAAACCACACCATCTTCCTTCCGTGAGCACTCATCGGAGCGCTTCTGACCACAAATCCATTCCATCATGGACCATCGACGCGGCTCCTCCTCTCGCGCTCCCAGCCTCTGCCAGGAGATTGGAGGAGAGGTTCTGTCCCGCACAACGAGCTGGTGACGCTCCAAGCGGAGGGATATGTTCCTCCGGCCTTTATGGTCCCAGTTCGAGCCGGGCTGGCCACCTACAAAGGTGGGAAGCAAGTGGAGGCCACCCCAAGTCCCAATAAAGGGGAGCGGGTATGCTTCGTCCCCTATCTGATAAGGGGGCTCGGATTTCCTGTACATCCGTTCCTCTGCGGGCTTCTGGAGTTCTACGGACTCCAGCTCCATCACCTCACGCCCGCCTCGATTCTGCATATTGCGGGCTTCATAGCTCTTTGCGAGCTACTCCTGGGCATCGAGCCCCATTTCACGCTGTGGAAGAGGTTATTCTGCCTCGTACCCCGCTCTCACGAGGGGTCCATATATCAAGTGGGCGGTGCCGAAATATGGCGCATCGCCGGGACCGGATATCCATCCGGAACCCCTAAGAAGGCGTCCTAAGACTGGCCTTCAGAATGGTTTTATGTAGAAGACGCTCCGCTGCCGGACCCTGTTCGGATTGGCCTCCCAGAGTTCAGCAATGCTCCCCTAAAGAAACGCCTGAGTTGGCGCCCGCGGAGCCCTCAGCTGGAGGAAGACAAGAGCGTCCATTATTTGATGGGCCGGATAAGGATACTGGCCCATTCTAGACTGACCATGATTGGAGTCATGGCCACGTGCATTATGCGAGGGGTGCAGCCGCTGCAATACAGGGGCCACCCCATGTGGGATTTCAACGGAGAGAATGATGCCACTCGTCATGGCCGCCAAGGGCCGGGATCGGCCGAAGATCTGGTGAAGATTCTATCCGGCCTGTACAAGGGGGAGAAGGAGGACTTCCTCCAGACGAGCCCATTGAATGGGTTCTCTATGAACAACCCCCGAAGCTGGGTAAGCGGATTTTCATTTATCCGACCCACGCTTTCAAAGTTAAGTACCTTACTTTATGGTTTTGACGCAGGATCTGCGCCAGACTGTGGAGAGCATTCATAGCCCGGCTCCACAGCCCGAGGATCCAGAAAGATCCCTTGATCCGTCCTCCGAAGAGGATCCAGACATAAAGGTGGAGCTAATCGACGGGGTGTTTCACCAACTCAGCATGGATAATGCTCTAGTCACCATTACGGCTGACTACCCCGGCCTATCTCCGGCTGCCCAGGTGATTGTAACCGAAGTCCTGACACCATTATTTCGTCCTTGCGCATTTCTGACCACCGTATACAATGGTGTCTCGCAGGAGGTACCTTCAAGGCAGGAAGCCGAACCCGCGGCGGCTGGCCAACAAGGGTTAGTCCGGCCCAGCAGGCGGAAGAGGAGTGCGGCACGGATCGAAACGTCGCTGCAACGGTATAGCTCGCGGTTGTTATTTAGGACGAAGTTCCTAGGAAGTGTTTGAATGCTCATGACCTTTGCAGGAGAAAGAGTGCCTGCCGGACTGTGGGCGTAGATGTTGCCAACCAAGCCTCTGCCAGCCAGGCTCCAACACCTGGTCTGGAGGGGGAGGCGAGCGCAATGCGCGAGCCGGATACTCCTCCAACGGAGGATGCCGACAGACTGTCCGCCACCAGGTCTGAGGTGGAGAGCGCCATGAACCATAGGCGCCGCCGGACAGTTTTTCGTGACGCGTGCTTTTCCCCTGAGGCGTTGAATGCCTTTAACGCGGGGGATGCGCACCTCCGTGCTGCTCAAGATGGTTTGACTAGAGCCGCGGAGCAGTATGTAAAAGACATACGGGTAAGAGTTTTTAATAGTTGTATATGCCAGTAGCCCCCGAGACTTAAAGTAGTTAGAGTAACTGATTTAAGGATCATATGATATGAAGGATCTTACAGAGAAGAATACCCAGTTGTCCCAGGAGCTACAAGAGTGCAAGGCCCAACTCGAGGCCGCACTAGCTGCCGCAGGAGGAAATACAGAGACCCCTCCTGGTAACACATTATTTCAAAAAGATAATCGGTGTGCGGCGTGCATGTAAGTCTGACAATGACATTGCAGGTGTTGCCGGACTAGATCCGGACAAGCAAGACTAACTGCGCCAGCTGAAGGCCGGCAAGAGGGTGCTGACGAAGGTGCAGCAGGAAAGGAACAAGCTCCAGGATGCCCACGCCCAGCTTGGAGAGGAGCTGAAAGGTGTTCGGGCCGAGCTGTCTGGCTCCGTGAAGGAGAATCAGCCGCTTCGTCGCGGCATCTATAGTAAGTGCTTGAGCGAACTCCTTTGAAAAGAAGAGTTCGTCGAGGAAGTCAATTGACAGAAATATGTTTGTAGGTGTGCTCACAGGTCGCCCTGCTGAGGAGATGCCCGTATAAACGGGTGATCAACTTCCCGAGCTGGTGCAACTGCTCGAACGAGTTCGGCAGGCGATGAGCGGCGTCGTCCAGGCTTTATGGCCGTCCCTCTCCCTACCCGAGGGCCTTGGAGAGCTTGCGGAGAAGCTTCAGGGAGCGTGGCAGCGCTTCCGTTTATGGAAGATATCGGCCTGCCGCCAAGGAGCCAGGGAGGCCTGGGCCATGGTGAAGACGCGGTACAAGAAGGCGGATCCCAACCACATGGCCGAGGTCGGACCAGTGGCGCCCGATGGGAAGGAGATCCCTGTGAGTTTAGTGTACGGCCAAGTAGAGTTGGCCGCTAAATATTCCCAATGGGACTGTAAATTAGACAGCCTGTTAGACGGGATTGAGGAGGAATACAGTCAGTCGATTTGACAATGTATTTTGAAATGACATGTAAAATGCCTTCTAGCCGGATTGTAGATCGTTTGTCTTTGCCGACTTTTTCGCTTCAACCTCGGGACCCTAGAGTCCAGAGTGTGTCCGAATACCTTCTCGATTAAGAAACAACCGGGGCATGCATGGAGACCAGGCGTAGGGGTCATTAGTGCTTTATCAGACAAGTGCCCAACTAGTTATGTTATATTACATGGTTAGTAAGAAACATCTTCCAGGGAGAATAGTTCCATTAAGGGTTCCTTTCCCTGGGAGGCATGCCCTAAAGTGCATGTCCGGACTGCGAAAAGAGCAGGAAAACATCTGGGGGCAGATAAATAAATAGGTAAAAAATCATCTTTCAAGTCACCGACCGAATATTCCCTTAAGAACGCTAGCTTTCGGCTTCACCCAGTCTGAGGTACACATCCGGCTGACCCGACAGTAAGAATCGCAGAGGTGCTCCCTTTACCTCCTAGCCGAACAATCGGGAACATAGGGGTAAGCACAGGAGCCAGGCAACCCAGCTTGGCCAAAACTTAAGTCATATCGATGCATATAATGGTGAATAAAAGGTACATGTGGAAGTTTGACACATGTGCTGGGCATGAAGCCCTTATAAGTAAGCTTCTGGTAAAGAAGCCCCCAGATATAATGAGTGCGGATAGCACATCAAGTGTGTGCAAACAATGCGCACGTAGGCCTTTAAGGGCTTTTATGAAAAAGGGGGAGAGAAAAAAGAGAAACGAAAGACAGCTGAAGTATAAAAATTTGGACGGGGGAAGGAGACGAACTCTTAGTCTGGCGCTAGGCGTAGAATCTTCGGAGGCGGGCTGCGTTCCATGGGTTCGGCTCGAGTCGGTTGTCCGACGCATTTCGCAGACGGTACGCTCCACCGGTCAAGACTTGATCGATAATGAAGGGGCCCTCCCATTTGGGTTTGAGCTTGTCCTTTTTCTTGTCCGGCAGGTGTAGAACTAGTTCGCCAACATTGTAAGTTTTAGCCCGTACTTCTCTGCTTTGATATCTTCGAGCCTGCTGCTGATAGAATGCGGAATGAGCCTTGGCGATGTCGTGTTCTTCGTCCAATGCGTCCAAGCTGTCCTGTCGATCCAGCTCGGCTTCTCTTTCTTCGTACATGCGCACCCGAGGTGAGTCACGAATGATGTCGCAGGGCAAAACTGCCTCTGTGCCGTATACCATAAAAATGGTGTGAATCCAGTAGTACGGTTGGGCGTTGTCCGCAGCCCCCAGAGTACAGAGTCGAGCTCCTCTACCCAGTGCGTGTCAGATTTCGTAAGGGACCGCACTAGTCTGGGTTTGATGCCGCTCATTATTAGACCATTTGCTCGTTCCACTTGACCGTTGGTTTGAGGATGATAGACTGAAGCGTAATCGAGCTTAATGCCCATATTTTTGCACCATAATTTAGCCTCGTCGGCCGTGAAGTTCGTGCCGTTATCGATAATGATGCTATGGGGGACACCATAACGGTGTACTACCCCGGATATGAAGTCTATCACTGGTCCGGACTCTGCCATTTTAACTGGCTTGGCCTCTATCCATTTGGTGAATTTGTCCACCATGACCAATAGGTACCCACTAGTAGAAAACCACCAATTAGTCCCGGTTCGTAAGGGCCTTTAGTCCCGGTTCGGGAACCAGGACTAATGGGTCGTTACTAATACCTCAACCCATTAGTCCCGGTTCAAACACGAACCGGGACCAATGTGCCTCCACGTGGCCCTGTGCGCCGAGCCCAGTCAGGGGGCCTTTGGTCCCGGTTGGTGGCTCCAACCGGGACCAAAAGGCATCCACGTGTCTGCATTCCAGTGGCTAGGGTTTTTGTTTTTTTTTGAAAGGAGGGGGGTTGGGGGGTTTTGGGGGGTTAATTTAGGTGTTTCGTATATTGTGTTAGCTAGCTAATTAATACAGAGAAGTGTCCTCTCTTATGTCCGTGCTTGCTCGACGCCATGTAGTATATATACATAAGTGATTGAGAGAACCATTCAGTACAGAAGTTTGTCATGCATGCCGAGAGAAGTGATCGATCGACCTCTCCTTCTCCGAGAGATTGGTCGAACAACAAGTTTTACTGGCTACATACATGTACAATCTATATAAGATCTCTTAATTACAAACCACTAGCATTTGAATTCAAGTTCCACATGGTATTCTCCGGCTTTACTGATGACGTGTTCAAGAAAGAATCCCGCCAATTCCTCTTGAATTGCTTTAATGCGATCTGGTGGTAGGAGTTCATCCCGCATCTGCCACGTCTAATTAATTTGAAGAAGGGGGTTAATTAATACATATATATGAATGAAACTCAACAGAAATGATGATGTAATAAAATGAAATTGTGAATATTATTGCTTACGCACTTCATATTGCCTTCTAGAGTAGCCCCGCTTGTTTTTCAAAGTCGCGTTGTGGATGAACTCGCACACGTAGTATCCACAGAAATCATTCCCTCCCTCCTGCCACAAGCAATTTACGAGAAATAGAGGTCAATCAAACTGATAATGAAGCATTATATAAATGGCATTGATGAAAGTATAGCTATAGAATCAACGGGAGATGTGCGCCAGTAGTACTTACTTTCGGGTATGTATATCGCAGCTCCTTCGGCAGTCCCGGAGCTTGTGCGGTGAACTGTTTCCAAACCCTGCAAGACAAAGAAAATATTTGTTATTACTTGAGATATCAGGAAATGAACAAAAAGTTGCCGATATGGTGCGATAATGATCGATTGAACTTACTTGCTGAGCATTTCAGTCATGTCCGCATAGGTGCTGGGATCTTTCCGTCTGGAGTCTAAGACGGTTACTAGTCCACGCTCAAGCTTAATCTCCAGAAGAATATAGTGGAACCTGCACGAATGCATAACTCATCAATTACATTAACCTCGCTCAAGTAATAAGGAAAACCGAATATGCACACGACAGTAACACTCACGGGCCGTGGTAAGGAAAGAGTATGGTATCTTTGTTTTGATTTTTGATCAATGATTGTAGCAAGTTGTCCTCGGCCTCTTTGGCGCGCTTTTTAACCAGAAAAACATCTATGATATTTGTGTTAATGAACCCAATATCATAGATTTCATTTTTTTTGCACTTGACGATCTTCAATCTGCATAATATATTGAGGATAATTAATTATAAATACATGCAATGAAAGAGCCGAGCTATATATATAGACTAATGACAGAAATAGTACTTACAGGTAGTAGCAAAAGACCATTAATTTATCGAGGGCCTTTTGATTGAAGAACTCGAAGAACTCCTCAAATGGAATAGACAACAGATCATTTGAAACGAGGTCGTGCTCCTCTTTAATTTTCAGATACAAAGTGTTCGTCCCCTCAGACTCTCTGCAGGTTTTCATGTACCAACTATGGAATCTTTGCATCATTGTTGTCAGAGACTTTTCATCTTTGACGAGAGGCTTCCCGTACTCGTATCTGAATAAGTCCACCTCCATGAAATCAGGAAGTGCATCGTCAGGCAGGTAATCTCCAAGATTGCCATAACCGGCCACCGTCCCCGGAGGATTAGACACATTGAGTGGGGGGCACGATTACTGTGCTTGTTCGCCGAGCTGGGCAATTTTTTTCCCCTTTGCTCGTTGTTCTTTTGACCTTTTATCACTGACAGTAGTTCCCGACCGCTTGGCTTGGAGATATGTCTGTTCAGTAATGCGCTCATAGTTGGTTCTCGGCGGAGACTTTGGTGGTTTCCTCAGGGCATCGAGAGTGCGCTTTGCTTTCACCGGATCTACCTTCTCCTCCGGAGGTGGATGTATCTTTGCTTTCACCCCTTCAAAGAACTCCTTCACGTGAGTCTGCACGATCATATCGGTTTCCTCCTTGGTCCTCTCGTACGGTAACTTCTCTACAAGCTTTAGAGGTGGTTCGTATATGTATTGCCTCTCTCTTCTTGTGCTGCTAGACGCTGGAGCAGACGGAGCGGCTGCGGCGTCTGTCTTCTTTCGTGCTTGCTTACGAGGCGGAGGAGAAGGGCTACGATGCGTCGGAGCAGCCGGGGCGGCGGCGGGTCTCTTCCGCCCTTGCTGGCGAGGCGGAGAAGGAGGAGGCGGAGTGCCGACACGCGCCAGAGAAGGAGGCGGAGTGCCGCCACGCGCCGGAGAAGGAGGCGGAGTGCCGCCACGCGTGCCCTGATCGTCACTCGCCGGAGGAGGAGGCGGTGGAGGAGGCGAAGTGCCCTGACTCGTCGGAGGAGGAGGAGGAGGCGGAGGCGTCCAGTTCAGAAGGTCGATGAGCTCCTTCCGCCATAGGCATGGAGTCTTCAGAGCAGAACCCAGCCTAGTCTCCCCTTCACCGGTAGGGTGCTCAAGCGCGAGGTCCTCAAATCCCTCCGTTATTTCATCAACCATCACCTTAGCAAATCCTTCTGGAATCGGCTGGCAGTGATAAGTTGTGCCGGGTCCACTAGGATAAACTTGGCCAACAGCCGCCTTGACCTTCAAATTCATGCATCGCGCCATAATGTGGCAATTTTGAGACTCCGTGATACCATCCACGGGATAGCTGGCAGGAGCCGTCAAGACATGCTCCGGCTGAAGCAGCTCGGTGGAAGCAACGCTGCTTCTCTGCTGAGATGGCGGGGTAGCTTCGGGGGAAGCTTCGGCATGTCGTTTGTTGCGATCTGCTGCTTCTCGTTCCTCTTCTCGATCCTCTAGCCCCATTACCCTTCCAAGCAGCGCCTGCATTTGGTCCTGCTCCACTTTCTTCCTCCTCTCGTGGGTTTTGTAACCCCCTGCGTCCGGAAAACCAACCTTCCACGGAAGGGAGCCTGGCGTGCCTCGTGTCCGTCCAGGGTGGTCGGGATTCCCAAGGGCCATTGTGAGCTTGTCCTTCTCCCTGTTTGGAAGGAACGTCCCTCGCTGCGCTGCATCGATATAGTGTTGAAGTTTCTTGACTGGTGTTTGCAGTTGTTCATCCGTCCACTGACACTGCCCTGTTACAGGGTCCAAGGTTCCGCCAGCCCCGAAGAACCAAGTCCGGCAACGGTCTGGCCAGCACATTGTCTCTGGTTCGATCCCTTTTTCAAGCAGATCATGCTCGGCCTTGGACCACTTAGGCCGGGCTTTGAGGTAGCCACCTGACCCCGTGCGATGGTGAAGCTTCTTCTTCGCAGCATTTTTCTTGTTTGTCTTCGACATCTTCTTACTCTTTTCTGATGTCTTGTGGGCCACAAATGCGGGCCAGTGATCTATGATCTTCTCATATTTGCCGATGAATTCCGGTGTCTCTTTTTTCTTGACAAACTGGTTCAGCTCTTTCCTCCACCTCCTCACTAGGCCAGCCATCTTCTTAAGAGCACAAGACTTGATTAATTGCTCTATAACTGGCTTCTCCGGATCCTCCTCTGGCGGTAGGGTGAAATTTGCCTTCAGCTCATTCCAAAGATCTTCTTTCTGCATATCATTGACATAAGACACCTCAGCGTCTTCATCCTTAGCAGGCTTATACCATTGCTGGATGCTGATCGGGATCCTATCCCTAACGAGAACCCCGCACTGAGCAGAAAATGCCTTCTTTGTCCGGATGGGTTCAATCGGTTCACCGTCGGGCGCGATTTCTATGATCTCAAACTTTTCATCCGAGCTCAACTTTTTCTTCGGGCCTCGTCTCCTTACCGAAGTTGTGCTCGATCCGGAGGGCTAGAAATTATAAGGAAGAAAGACGACAGTACTTAATATGTGTACATATACCAAAACAATGGATGCATAAATTAACTTGTCAGCACGGGCTTAACTAATATATATATACCTGGCCGGACTCGGTTCGGTGACTCGGCTCGGCCTTTGGTCCCGGTTGGTCGCCCGAACCGGGACCAATGGTGGTGGGCCAGGAGCGAGGCCCATTGGTCCCGGTTCATCCCACCAACCGGGACCAAAAGGTCCAGACGAACCGGGACCAATGGCCCACGTGGCCAGGCCGGCCCCCGGGGCTCATGAACCGGGTCCGATGCCCCCATTGGTCCCGGTTCTGGATTGAACCGGGACTAATGGGCTGGACCGGCCTGGACCATTGCCCCCTTTTCTACTAGTGACCTTTGCTTGTGGGTTCCCCCTTTAAGGGGTCCAACCATGTCAAGCCCCCAGGCCGCGAACGGCCAGGTAATGGGTATAGTTTTGAGGGCGGTGGGTGGCATATGGCTCTGATTAGCAAAGAGCTGACAACCGACGCATCTTTGGACTAAGTCCTGAGCGTCTGCCCGGGCCGTCGGCCAATAAAATCATGTATGGAATGCCTTGCCTACCAGGGCCCGCGCTGCGGCGTTGTGTCCACCTAGTCCGGCATGAATTTCAGCCAGGAGGTTTCGCCATTCCTCTTCGGAGATACACCTTTGAAGGACTCCGGTTGTGCTTTTCTTGTAAAGTTCTCCTTCGTGGACCTTGTAGGCTTAGATCGCGGACTATGCAGCGGGCCTCATTTTGGTCTTCGGGAAGTTCCTGCCTAAGTAAGTAGGCTAGAAATGGCTCTGTCCACGGGGTGATTACTGCCATTATTTCGTGGGCTGAAGGTGTTATTTTATCGGCTGAGTCGCCGATTATGTCAGATTGTTCTGTGTTGGGTGGTGCGGCTGCCTCCGGGTTATTATTTCCGGACTCTTCTTCCCATAGTACGGATGGCTTAAAGAGCCATTCCAGGAAGATGTTTGGAGGGACAGCGTCGCGTTTCGCGCCGATGCGTGCCAATACATCGGTTGCTTGGTTATTATCTCGAGCTACATGGTGGAATTCAAATCACATTTTTAGGACAGCGTTACGATAGGCTGCCATTTTCGGATCCTTGGCGTCAAAGTCCCCATTTACTTGGGATATTGCAAGGTTTGAATCCCCACGCACCTCTAGGCATTTAATGCCCATGGAGATTGCCATCCGGAGGCCACGTAGGAGGGCCTCGTATTCGGCTGCATTGTTGGAGTCCGTGTACATTATCTGAAGTATGTATTGGACTGTTTCCTCGGTTGGGGACGTCAATACGACGCCAGCCCCTAAGCCGGCCAACATTTTGGAGCCGTCGAAATGCATAATCCAATTGGAGTATGTGCCGTACTCTTTAGGGAGTTCGGCTTCAGTCCATTCGGCGACAAAGTCAGCCAAGACTTGCGACTTTATAGCTCGCCGAGGTTTATAAGTTATATCGAATGGTAAGAGCTCAATGGCCCATTTTGCAATCCTGCCCATCGCGTCGCGGTTGCTTATAATGTCGTTGAGGGGCACTTCGGAGGCCACTGTTATCGAACACTCTTGAAAGTAGTGTCGGAGCTTCCGGGTGGCCATGAACACCGCATATGCTATCTTTTGATAGTGCGGGTAACGGGACATGCAGGGAGTTAAGACAGTGGATACATAGTACACTGGTTTTTGAAGAGGGAATTTGTGCCCTTCTGTTTCTCGTTCGACGACGAGTACCGCGCTTACAACTTGATGTGTTGCCGCGATGTATAACAACATTGGTTCGCCCAGGTTAGGCGCAGCCAGGACTGGATTTGTTGCCAATATGGCTTTTATTTCTTCGAGTCCGACAGTGGCACCATCCGTCCACTCGAAGTGTTCGGTGCGCCTGAGGAGGCGATAGAGGGGCAATGCCTTTTCTCCCAAACGGGAGATAAAGCGGCTTAGAGCCGCCACGCATCGGGTCAATTTTTGTATTTGTTTGAGGTCTTTTGGAATATCTAGCTGTGACAGAGCTCGGATCTTGGCTGGGTTTGCTTCAATTCCTCTACCGGATACAATGAAGCCCAGGAGCTTTCCGGCTGGTACGCCGAAAACGCATTTTTCCGGATTCAGCTTGATGTCATATGCTCGGAGGTTGTCGAATGTGAGCCTCAAATCATCTACTAGAGTCTCGAAGTGTTTGGTTTTGACGACTAAGTTGTCTACGTATGCTTCTACTGTTTTGCCGATCCGGGTAGCCAGACATGTCTGAATCATGCGCTGATATGTTGCGCTGGCATTTTTGAGTCCGAAGGGCATTGTGTTGAAGCAGAATGGTCCATATGGAGTAATGAATGCCGTTGCGGCTTGGTCTGCTTCCGCCATCTTGATTTGATGGTAGCCGGAGTATGCGTCAAGGAAGCACAATGAATCGTGCCCTGCAGTAGCATCGATTATTTGGTCGATGCGGGGGAGGGGGAAGGGATCCTTTGGGCAGGCCTTGTTGAGGTCTTTAAAATCGACACATAGGTGCCAGGATTTGTCCTTCTTTGGTACCAATACCAGGTTTGCTAGCCAGTCCGGATGTTTGATGTCTCTGATGAATCCGGCTTCCAGTAGTTTGGCTAGCTCTTCTCCCATTGCCTGTCTTTTGGGTTTGGAAAATCGCCGAAGAGCCTGTTTTACTGGCTTGAATCCTTTTAGGATGTTTAGACTGTGTTCTGCCAATCTGCGTGGGATTCCTGGCATATCTGAAGGGTGCCAGGCAAAGATGTCCCAATTTTCCCGAAGGAATTCTCGCAGTGCGGCATCTACATCAGGGTTCAACTGTGCCCGATGGAGGCCGTCTTTGTTGGGTCCGTTGGGTGGACCTGGAATTTGACTATTTCGTCCGCTGGTTTAAAAGAGGTGGACTTGGATCTCTTATCGAGTATCACATCATCCCTATTCACCGTAGAGCGCAGCGCGGTGAGTTCTTCTGCCGCTAGGGCTTCGGATAGTGCCTCCAGGGCTAATGCGGCTGTCTTGTTTTCGGTGCGGAGTGCTATGTCGGGTCACCAGCGAGAGTGATTGTTCCGCTGGGCCCAGGCATCTTAAGCTTCATGTACCCGTAATGGGGTATGGCTTGAAAAATTGTGAATGCCTCTCGTCCTAATATAGCGTGATAACCGCTGCTGAACAGGGCCACTTGGAACGTGACCTCTTCGGACCTGTAATTGTCCGGCGAGCCGAACACCACATCAAGTGTGATTTTTCCTGTGCACCGCGCTTCCCGGCTAGGGATTATTCCTCTAAAGGTTGTGCTGCTTCGCTCAATGCGGCTCCAGTCTATTTCCATTTTTTGAAGAATTTCCTCGTAGATGAGGTTTAGTCCGCTGCCGCCATCCATGAGTACCTTGGTAAGACGAAAGCCGTCCACTATTGGACTGAGGACCAATGCGGCTGGTGCTCGGGCTGTTCGGAATTTAGGTTCGTCGCTGGCGTTGAATGTGATGGCCGTGTCGCTCCATGGATTTGTTGTTGCTACTTGGTAGACTTCGGCGAGGCTGCGGATTGTTCGTTTTCGCATGTTATTTGATGCGAAAGTCTCGAAGACTGTTGACACCGTACTGGTACTGTTGGAGTGGTTTTCCGGGGCTAGAAGCTCCTCGCCACTTTTGGCCACCTGCCGCAATATCCAACATGCTCGAAGGCTATGTGTTGGGGTGGCGCCTTCTGTACTGTGAATTTTACAGGGTCCGTTGAGCCATCCCTCCAGTACGGTTCCTTGCCCTTTATGGGGTTTTTGCTTTTTGGTTTTTGCACCTGGTGCCTGAGTGTGCTGCACCCTTTTGTTACGGACTAGGGTTGTATTCAGGGCCGGATTGTCCCAAAACTTAGTTTCGGTTTTCCGGAAACTCTCCATCGCACAGTACTTTCGTACTATGGACGCCAGGTCGGTGAAGCATGTAATTTCACGGCGACTGACGGCGTTCAAGATTCCCTCGTCCGTGCAATTATTGCAGAAAATTGAAATTGTGTTTTCCTCTCGGCAGTCCTTTATCCTGTCCATAACCAGGAGGAATCTGGCCCAGTAATGATGTACTGTTTCAGCGGGCTCTTGCCGGATTTGAGATAGATCGCATATGTCTGCGTGGGTGGGTGGAATTAAGTCAGGAATCCTACCCATCTCGAGGCTCAAGGGCCGAGAAGTTTCTGAATTTGGAAGCTTGGATCGTTGGACGTCGTCCAACGAGTCCGGTCCGATGCCTGACTTTAGGTTCAGTGCTTGATCGGAGTCCGTCCCCCCGCGGGAATCTCGCATGGAGGGTTCGGAAGCCCGAACATGACTAGTTTTCAATATAGGAGAAGAGTCGCCGCGCTGTTCCTCTACCACCGCAACGTGGTGGGTAACCTAGGGAGAGTTAATCTCTCTCAGATCGGTTTGAAGCCCAATCTGATTGTAGTCTGTAGCGACTCCTAGGGCGGCGATGCGATCCAAGAGTTCGTTTATTGACGAGAGCTCTGTTGGATCCAGCTACTCGGCGAATTCCGAGCTGACGTGAAGATTGCTTTTGATGACCCGAGAGGTCATCGTCGAAGCGGTGGCCGAACAGGCGGTCATGAGAAAACCACCTAGCCGGATAGTTTGGTCGGCGGCCAAGGCTCCTTTGGTGAAGATACCGTCTTTGAAGACGGGAAGAGGCATCCTTCCTATCGGTGACGGCACAGAGGAACTCTCAATGAAAGCACCAATGTCGGTGTCAAAACCAGCGGATCTCGGGTAGGGGGTCCGGGGGTCCCGAACTGTGCGTCTAGGCGGATGGTAACAGGAGACAAGGGACACGATGTTTTTACCCAGGTTCGGGCCCTCTCGATGGAGGTAAAACCCTACTCCTGCTTGATTCATATTGATGATATGGGTAGTACAAGAGTGGATCTACCACGAGATCAAAGAGGCTAAACCCTAGAAGCTAGCCTATGGTACGATTGTTGTAATGGTTGTGTGTCCTACGGACTAAAACCCTCCGGTTTATATAGACACTGGAGAGGGCTAGGGTTACACAGAGTCAGTTACAATGGTAGGAGATCTACATATCCGTATCGCCAAGCTTGCCTTCCATGCCAAGGAAAGTCCCATCCGGACACGGGACGAAGTCTTCAATCTTGTATCTTCATAGTCTTGGAGTCCGGCTGACGATGATAGTCCGGCTGTCCGGACACCCCCTAGTCCAGGACTCCCTCACTTGGCGATACGGATATGTAGATCTCCGACTCTGTGTAACCCTAGCCCTCTCCGGTGTCTATATAAACCAGAGGGTTTTAGTCCGTAGGACACACAACCATTACAACAATCATACCATAGGCTAGCTTCTAGGGTTTAGCCTCTTTGATCTCATGGTAGATCCACTCTTGTACTACCCATATCATCAATATCAATCAAGAAGGAGTAGGGTTTTACCTCCATCGAGAGGGCCCGAACCTGGGTAAAAACATCGTGTCCCTTGTCTCCTGTTACCATCCGCCTAGACGCACAGTTCGGGACCCCCTACCCGAGATCCGCCGGTTTTGACACCGACATTGGTGCTTTCATTGAGAGTTCCTCTGTGTCGTCATCGATATGCTTGACGGCTTCTTCAATCAACAACAACGCTGTCCAGGGTGAGACTTTTCTCCCCGGACAGATCTTCGTATTCGGCGGCTTCGTACTGCGGGCGAATTCACTTGGCCATCTGGAGCAGATCGAAAGCTACGCCCCTGGCCATCAGGTCAGTTTTGGAAGCCTAAACTTCACGGCGGACGTCTGCGGAGATTTGATCTTCGACGGATTCGAGCCACAGCCGAGCGTGCCGCGCTGTCACGATGGGCATGATTTAGCTCTGCCACCGGACAGTACCCTGGAGGCTGCACACGAGTCCGCTCTGACCCATAGTTCGGAGCAGACCACACAGATCGAGGACAGGTGGCTGGACACCGCCTTGGGAGCTGCAACTTCTACGGCGATGGAGTCGAACACTGACCTTGTCCCCTATAAAGCTCGTGACTCCGAGGCGCCGGACTCCTTGCCGGACTCCGAACCTCCTGCGCCCCTGCCAATCGAATCCGATTGGGCACCGAGCATGGAGTTCACCGCCGTGGACATCTTTCAGCACTCACCCTTTGGCGACATCCTAAATTCTCGAAAGCATCTTTCGTTATCAGGAGAACCCCGGCCGGACTGCGATCAGGATGGTTGGGATGCGGACGACAAAGAAATTCAAAGTCCACCCACCACCCACTTTGTAGCCACTGTCGACGATCTAACCGACATGCTAGACTACGACTCCGAAGACATCAACGGTATGGACGACGATGCCGGAGACGATCAAGAACCAGCACCTACAGGGCACTGGAAGACCACCTCGTCATACGACATATACATGGTGGACACCCCAAAGGATGGGGAAGGCGAAGAAGCAGGGGAGGCAGATTCTGCTAAGAAACAGCCCAAGCGCCGACGTCAGCGGCGCCGCTCTAAATCCTGCCACAGAATGGAGATTCCGGCACCGGAGATAATAACACCCCAGAGAGTGCCGAAGACAACCCCCTCCAGCAAGATTCAGCACAGGAGGACGGGGAAGCCAACCCTCGAGAGAGAGCGACAGACGAGGAGGATGAATACTACATGCCTCCCTCCGGAGACGAGGCAAGCCTCAACGGCGATGAATTCGTCGTGCTAGAGGATCCCATCGAACAAGAGCATTTTAAACGCAGGCTTATCGCCACGGCAAATAGCCTAAAGAAAAAGCAGCAACAGCTTCAAGCTGATCAAGACCTGCTGGCCGACAGATGGACCGAGGTCCTTGCGGCCGAAGAGTATGAACTCGAACGCCCCTCCAAGAGCTACCCAAAACACAAGTTGCTCCCCCGACTAGAGGAACAAGCATATAAACCTTCATCACCAGTGCACAATACGGCAGACCGACCACCACGTGGTCGCGACAGAGAGGCATCTAGGCCCTCCATCAGGACCGTACCACGGCACCGCTCGAAAAGTACGAAGCCACGAGGGAATGCGCCGGACTTGCGGGATATACTGGAGGACAAGGAAAGACAATCCAGATCTATCTACGGATCACGTGGGCGCCCCACGACCTACGACGACTACCGTCGCGCCGGATACAGCAACTCCGGCCGGGCCAAACACAGCAAACAACGCTCTCTTGAGCTACGTCGTGATATTGCTCAATATAGAGGCGCCGCACACCCACTATGCTTCATAGACGAGGTAATGGATCATCAAATCCCTGAAGGGTTTAAACCCGTGAACATTGAATCCTACGATGGCACAACAGACCCCACGGTTTGGATCGAAGATTATCTCCTTCATATCCATATGGCCCGCGGTGACGATCTCCACGCCATCAAGTATCTCCCACTCAAGCTTAAAGGACCAGCTCGGCATTGGCTTAACAGCTTGCCCGCAGAGTCAATTGGGTGTTGGGAGGACCTGGAAGCCGCATTACTCGACAACTTGCAGGGCACATATGTGCGACCACCAGACGCCGATGACCTAAGCCACATAATTCAGCAGCCAGACGAATCGGCCAGATAGTTCTGGACATGGTTGTCGGTGTCAAAACCGGCGGATCTCGGGTAGGGGGTCCCGAACTGTGCGTCTAGGCGGATGGTAACAGGAGACAAGGGACACGATGTTTTTGCCCAGGTTCGGGCCCTCTCAATGGAGGTAAAACCCTACTCCTGCTTGATTGATATTGGTGATATGGGTAGTAAAAGAGTGGATCTACCACGAGATCAAGGAGGCTAAACCCTAGAAGCTAGCCTATGGTATGATTGTTGTAATGATTGTTGTCCTACGGACTAAAACCCTCCGGTTTATATAGACACCGGGGAGGGCTAGGGTTACACAGAGTCGGTTACAATGGTAGGAGATCTACATATCCGTATTGCCAAGCTTGCCTTCCACGCCAAGGAAAGTCCCATCCGGACACGGGACGAAGTCTTCAATCTTGTATCTTCATAGTCTTGGAGTCCGGCCGATGATGATAGTCCGGCTATCCGGACACCATCTAGTCCAGGACTCCCTCAGTAGCCCCCAAACCAGGCTTCAATGACGATAAGTCCAGCGCGTTTTATAGTCTTCGGCGTTGCAAGGAGGGTTCTCCCTTAAGTTCCATGTACCTGCCGAACAGTGTCCGGCTTCCTTATCAATGTTGCGCTTCTTGGCTTCCACGCCCAATAATGGCCATCTTCCACGCGTCGCACGAATGCGAAAAGCCAGGGTACCTTTTATGTTTTACCCCCTAGTTGTGCAAATAATCTGCCTATAAGAGAGGCAAGAATCCAGATCCAAATCACACCATTTTCCTTCCGCGAGTACTCATCGGAGCGCTTCCGACCAAAAATCCATTCCATCATGGACCGTCGACGCGGCTCCTCCTCTCGCGCTCCCAGCCCTCTGCCAGGAGACTGGCGGAGATGTTCTGTCCCGCACAGCGAGCTGGTGACGCTCCAAGCGGAGGGATATCTTCTTCCGGCCTTCATGGTCCCGGTTCGAGCCGGGCTGGCCACCTACCAAGGTGGGAAGCAAGCGGAGGCTAACCCAAATCCCAACAAAGGGGAGCGGGTATGCTTCGTCCCCTATCTGATAAGGGGGCTCGGATTTCCTATGCATCCGTTCCTCCGCGGGCTCCTAGTGTTCTATGGACTCCAGCTCCATCACCTCACGCCCGCCTCTATCCTGCATCGCGGGTTACGTAGCTCTTTGCGAGCTATTTCTGGGCGTCGATCCCCATTTTGCGCTATGGAAGAGGTTGTTCTGCCTTGTACCCCGTTCTCACGAGGGGTTCATATATCAAGTGGGCGGTGCCGAAATATGGCGCATCGCCGGGACCGGATATCCATCCGGAACCCCTAAGAAGGCGTCCGAAGACTGGCCTTCAGAATGGTTTTACGTAGAAGACGCTCCACTGTCGGACCCTGTTCGGATCGGCCTCCCGGAGTTCAGTAACGCTCCTTTGAAGAAACGCCTTAGCTGGCGTCCACGGAGCCCCCAGCTGGAGGAAGACAAGAGCGTCCATTATTTGATGGGCCGGATAAGGTTACTGGCCCATTCCGGGTTGACCATGATTGGAATCATGGCAACGTGCATTATGCGGGGGGTGCAGCCGCTGCAATACAGGGGCCACCCTATGTGGGATTTCAACGGGAGGACGATGCCACCCGTCATGGCCGCAAAGGGCCGGGTTCGGCCGAAGACCTGGCGAAGATCCTCTCCGGCCTGTACAAGGGGGAGAAGGAGGATTTCCTCCAGACGAACCCGTCGAATGGGTTCTCCATGAATAATCCCCGGCGTTGGGTAAGCGAACACTCTGTGTGCCCGACCCATGCCTTCGAATTTTAAGTTTCTTATATTATGTTTTCGACGCAGGAGCTGCGTCGGGTTGTGGAGGGCATGCTTAGTCCAGCTCCGCAACCCGAGGATCTAGAGAGATCCCAGGATCCGGCCTCCGAAGAGGACCCGGACATAAAGGTGGAGCTAATCGACGGGGTGTTCCACCAGCTCAGCATGGATAATGCTTTAGTCGCCATTACGGCTGACTATCCCGGACTATATCCGGCTTCCCAGGTGATTGTGACCGAAGTCCCGACACCATTATTTCTTCCTCGCTCATTTCTGACCCCCGTATATGATGGTGTTTTGCAGGAAGCGCCTTCAAGGCGGAAAGCCAAGCCCGTGGCGGCTGACCAACAAGGGTCAGTCCGGCCCAGTAGGCGGAAGAGGAGCGCGGCGCGGATTGAAACGTCGCTGCAAAGGTATAGCTCACGGTTTGTCATTTAGAGCAACGTTCCTAGGAAGTGTTTGAGTGCTCATGACTTTTGTAGGAGAAAAAGTGCCCGCCGGACTGCGGGCGTAGAGGTTGCCAACCCAGCCTATACCAGCCAAGCTCCAACACCTGGTCTGGAGGGGGAGGCGAGTGCAAGGTGCGAGCCGGATACTCCTCCAACGGAGGATGCCGACAGACTGTCCGCCACCAAGTCTGAGGTGGAGAGCGCCATGAACCACAGGCACCGCCGGACAGTTTTTCGTGACGCGTGCTTCTCTCCTGAGGCGTTGAATGCCTTTAACGCGGGGGACGCGCACCTCCATGCTGCTCAAGATGGTTTGACCAGAGCCACGGAGCAGTATGTAAAAGACATACGGGTAAGAGAATTTAATAGTTGTATATGCCAGTAGCCCCCGAGACTTAAAGTAGTTATATGAACTGATTTAAGGATCATTCAAAACGCAGGATCTTACGGAGAAGAATACCCAACTTTCTCAGGAGCTGCAAGAGTGTAAGGCCCAACTCGAGGCCGCACTTGCTGCCGCAGGAGGAAACACAAAGACCCCTCCTGGTAACACATTATTTTAAAAATATAAGTGGTGTGCGGCGTGCGCGCAAGTCTAATAATGACATTGCAGGTGCTGCCGGACAAGATCCGGACAGGCAAGAACTACTGCGCCAGCTGAAGGCCGGCGCGAGGGTGCTGAATAAGGTGCAGCAGGAAAGGAACAAGCTCCAGGATGCCCACGCCCAGCTTGGAGAAGAGCTGAAAGGTGTTCAGGCCGATCTGTCTGGCTCCGTTAAGGAGAATCAGCGGCTTCGTCGCGGCATTTATAGTAAGTGCTTGAGCGAACTCCTTTGAAAAGAAGAGTTCGGCGAGGAAGTCAATTGACAAAATATGTCTGTAGGTATACTCACAGGTCGCCCTGCGGAGGAGATGCCCGTATCAATGGGTGATCAACTTCCTGAGCTGTTGCAACTGCTCGAACGAGTTCGGCAGGCAATGAGCAGCGTCGTCCAGGCTTTATGGCCAGCCCTCTCCCTGCCCGAGGGCCTTGGGGAGCTTGCGGAGAAGCTTCAGGGAGTGCGGCAGCGCTTCCATTTATGGAAGATTTCGGCCTGCCGCCAAGGTGCCAGGGAGGCCTGGGCCATGGTGAAGACGCGGTACAAGAAGGCGGATCCCAACCACATGGCCGAGGTCGGACCTGTGGGGCCCGATGGGAAGGAGATCCCTGTGATTTAGTATACGGCCAAGTAGAGTTGGCCGCTAAATTTTCCCAACGGGACTGTAAATTAGACAGCCTGTTAGACGGGATTGAGGAGGAATACAGTCAGTCGATTTGACAATATATTTTAAAATGACATGTAAAATGCCTTATAGCCGGATTGTAGATCGTTTGTCTTTGCCGACCTTTTCGCTTCAACCTCGGGACCCTAGAGTCCAGAGTGTGTCCGAATACTTTCTCGGTTAAGAAACAACCGGGGCATGCATGGAGACCAGGCGTAGGGGTCATTAGTGCTTTATCAGACAAGTGCCCAACTAGTTATGTTATATTACATGGTTAGTAAGAAACATCTTCCAGGGAGAATAGTTCCGTTAAGGGTTCCTTTCCCTGGGAGGCATGCCCTAAAGTGCATGTCCGGTCTGCGAAAAGAGGAGAAAAACATCTGGGGGCAGATAAATAAGTAGGTAAAAAATCATCTTTCAAGTCACCGACCGAATATTCCCTTAAGAACGCTAGCTTTCGGCTTCACCCAGTCTGAGGTACACATCCGGCTGACCCGGCAGTAACAATCGCAGAGGTGCTCCCTTTACCTCCTAGCCAAACAATCGGGAACGTAGGAGTAAGCACAGGAGCCAGGCAACCCAACTTGGCCAAAACTTAAGTCATATCGATGCATATAATGGTGAATAAAAGGTACACGTGGAAGCTTGACACGCGTGCTGGGCATGAAGCCCTTATAATTAAGCTTCTGGTAAAGAAGCCCCCAGGTATAATGAGTGCGGATGGCACATCAAGTGTGTGCGAACAATGCGCAAGTAGGCCTTTAAGGGCTTTTTAGGAAAAGGGTTGAGAGAAGAAAGAGAAACAAAAGACAGCTGAAGTGTAAAAATTTGGACGGGGGAAGGGGACGAACTCTTAGTCCGGCGCTAGGCATAGAATCTTCGGAGGCGGGCTGCGTTCCATGGGTTCGGCTCGAGTCGGTTGTCCGACGCATTTCGTAGACGGTACGCTCCGCCGGTCAAGACTTGATCGATAATGAAGGGGCCCTCCCATTTGGGCTTGAGCTTGTCCTTTTTCTTGTCCGGCAGGCGTAGAACTAGTTCGCCAACGTTGTAAGTCTTGGCCCGTACTTCTCTGCTTTGATATCTTCGAGCCTGCTGCTGATAGAATGCGGAACAAGCCTTGGCGACATCGCGTTCTTCCTCCAATGCGTCCAAGCTATCCTGCCGATCCAGCTCGGCTTCTCTTTCTTCGTACATGCGCACTCGAGGTGAGTCATGAATGATGTCGCAGGGCAAAACTGCCTCTGCGCCGTATACCATAAAAAATGGTGTGAATACGGTAGTACGGTTGGGCGTCATCCGCAGCCCCCAGAGTACGGAGTCGAGCTCCTCTACCCAGTGCGTGTCAGATTTCGTAAGGGACCGCACTAGTTTGGGTTTGATGCCGCTCATTATTAGACCATTTGCTCGTTCCACTTGACCGTTGGTTTGAGGATGATAGACTGAAGCGTAATCGAGCTTAATGCCCATATTTTTGCACCATGATTTAACCTCGTCGGCCGTGAAGTTCGTGCCGTTATCGGTAATGATGTTGTGGGGGACACCATAATGGTGTACTACCCCGGATATGAAGTCTATCACTGGTCCAGACTCTGCCGTTTTAACTGGCTTGGCCTCTATCCATTTGGTGAATTTATCCACCATGACAAATAGGTACCTTTGCTTGTGGGTTCCCCCTTTAAGGGGTCCAACCATGTCAAGCCCCCAAACCGCGAACGGCCAGGTAATGGGTATAGTTTTGAGGGCGGTGGGTGGCATATGGCTCTGATTAGCAAAGAGCTGACAACCAACGCATCTTTGGACTAAGTCCTGAGCATCTGCCCGGGACGTCAGCCAATAAAATCCTGTACGGAATACCTTTCCTACAAGGGCCCGAGCTGCGGCGTGGTGTCCGCCTAGTCCGGCATGAATTTCAGCCATAAGGTTTCGCCCTTCCTCTTCGAAGATACACCTTTGAAGGACGCCGGTTGTGCTTTTCTTATAGAGTTCTCCCTCATGGACCTTGTAGGCTTTAGATCTCCGGACTATGCCGCGGGCCTCATTTTGGTCTTCGGGAAGTTCCTGCCTAAGCAAGTAGGCTAGGAATGGCTCCGTCCACGGGGCGATTACTGCCATTATTTCGTGGGCTGAAGGTGTTATTTCATCGGCTGAGTCGCCGATTATGTCAGATTGTTTTGTTTCGGTTGGTGCGGCTTCTTCCAGTTTGTTATTTCCGGACTCCTCTTCCCATAGTACGGATGGCTTAAAGAGCCGTTCCAGGAAGATATTTGGAGGGACAGCGTCACGTTTTGCGCCGATGCGTGCCAATACGTCAGCTGCTTGGTTATTATACCGGGCTACGTGGTGGAATTGAAGTCCTTCAAACCGAGCTGACATTTTTAGGGCAGCGTTGCGATAGGCTGCCATTTTCGGATCCTTGGCGTCAAAGTCTCCGTTTACTTGGGATATTGCAAGGTTTGAATCCCTGCGCACCTCTAGGCGTTGAATGCCCATGGAGATTGCCATCCGGAGGCCATGTAAAAGGGCCTCGTATTCGGCTGCGTTGTTGGAGTCCGTGTACATTATCTGAAGTACGTATTGGACTGTGTCCCCGGTTGGGGACGTCAATACGACGCCAGCCCCCAATCCGGCCAACATTTTAGAGCCATCGAAGTGCATAATCCAATTGGAGTATGCACCGTACTCTTTAGGGAGTTCGGCTTCGGTCCATTCAGCGACAAAGTCAGCCAAAACTTGCGACTTTATAGCTCGCCGAGGTTTGTAAGTTATATCGAATGGTAAGAGCTCAATGGCCCATTTTGCAATCCTACCCGTCGCGTCGGGATTGTTTATAAGGTCGTTGAGGGGTACTTCGGAAGCCACTGTTATCGAACACTCCTGAAAGTAGTGTCGGAGCTTCCGGGATGCCATGAACACCGCATACGCTATCTTTTGGTAGTGTGGGTAACGGGACTTGCAGGGGGTTAACACAGTGGACACGTACTACACTGGTTTTTGAAGAGGGAATTTATGCCCTTCTGTCTCTCGTTCTACGATGAGTATTGCGCTTACAACTTGATGTGTTGCCGCGATGTATAACAACATTGGTTCGCCCAGGTTAGGCGCAGCCAGGACCGGATTTGTTGCCAATATGGCTTTTATTTCTTCGAGTCCGGCAGTGGCAGCGTCCGTCCACTCGAAGTATTCGGTGTGCCTGAGGAGGCGATAGAGGGGCAATGCCTTTTCTCCCGAACGGGAGATAAAGCGGCTTAGAGCTGCCACGCATCCAGTCAATTTTTCTATTTGTTTGAGGTCTTTTGGAATATCTAGCTGTGACAGAGCTCGGATCTTGGCTGGGTTTGCTTCAATTCCTCTATCGGATACAATGAAGCCCAGGAGTTTTCCGGCTGGTACGCCGAAAACGCATTTTTCCGGATTCAGCTTGATGTCATATGCTCGGAGGTTGTCGAATGTGAGCCTCAAATCGTCTACTAGGGTTTCGACATGTTTGGTTTTGACGACTACGTCATCTACGTATGGCTCTACTGTTTTGCCGATCTGGGTAGCCAGACATGTCTGAAACATGCGCTGATATGTTGCGCCGGCATTTTTAAGTCCGAAGGGCATCATGTTGAAGCAGAATGGTCCATATGGAGTAATGAATGCCGTTGCGGCTTGGTCCGCTTCTGCCATCTTGATTTGATGGTAGCAGGAGTATGCGTCCAGGAAGCACAATGAATCATACCCTGCGGTAGCATCAATTATTTGCTCGATGCGGGGGGAGGGGGAAGGGATCCTTTGGGCAGGCCTTGTTGAGGTCTTTAAAATCGACACATAGGCGCCAGGATTTGTCCTTCTTTGGTACCATTACTAGGTTTGCTAGCTAATCCGGATGTTTGATGTCTCTAATGAATCCGGCTTCCAATAGCTTGGCTAGTTCTTCTCCCATTGCTTGTCTTTTGGGTTCGGAAAATCGTCGAAGAGCCTGTTTGACTGGCTTGAACCCTTTTAGGATATTTAGGCTATGCTCTGCCAATCTGCGTGGGATTCCCGGCATATCTGAAGGGTGCCAGGCGAAAATGTCCCAATTTTCCCGAAGGAATTCTCACAGTGCGGCATCTACATCAGGGTTCAACTGTGCCCCGATGGAGGCCGTCTTTGTCGGGTCCATTGGATGGAACTGGAATTTTACTATTTCGTCCGCTAGTTTAAAGGAGGTGGACTTGGATCTCTTATCGAGTATCACATCGTCCCTATTCACCGTAGAGCGCAGCGCGGTGAGTTCTTCTGCCGCTAGGGCTTCGGATAGTGCCTCCAGGGCTGATGCGGCTGTCTTGTTTTCGGCACGGAGTGCTATGTCCGGATCACTAACGAGAGTGATTATTCTGCCAGGCCCAGGCATTTTGAGCTTCATGTACCCGTAATGGGGTACGGCTTGAAAAATTGTGAATGCCTCTCGTCCTAATATAGCGTGATATCCGCTGTTGAACGGGGCCACTTGGAACGTGACCTCTTTGGACCTGTAATTGTCCGGCGAGCCGAACACCACATCGAGTGTGATTTTTCCGGTGCAGCGCGCTTCCCGGCTAGGGATTATTCCTCTGAAGGTTGTGCTGCTTCACTCAATACGGCTCCAGTCTATTTCCATTTTTTGAAGAGTTTCCTCGTAGATGAGGTTTAATCTGCTGCCGCCATCCATGAGGACCTTGGTAAGTCGAAAGGCGTCCACTATTGGACTAAGTACCAGTGCGGCTGGTGCTCGGGCTGTTTGGAATTTAGGTTCGTCGCTGGCGTTGAAGGTGATGGCTGTGTCGCTCCATGGATTTGTTGTTGCTACTTGGTAGACTTCGGCGAGGCTGCGGATTGTTTGTTTCCGCATATTATTTGATGTGAAAGTCTCGAAGACTGTTGATACCGTACCGGTATTGTTGGAGTGGTTTTCCGGGGCTAGAAGCTCCTCGCCACTTTTGGCCACCTGCCGTAATATCCAACATGCTCGAAGGCTATGTGTTGGGATGGCGCCCTCTGTACTGTGAATTTTACAGGGTCCGCTAAGCCATCCCTCTAGTACGGTTCCGTGCCCTTTGTGGGGTTTTTGCTTTTTGGATTTTGTACCTGGTGCTTGAGTGTAATGCACCCTTTTATTGCGGACTAGGGTTGTATTCGGGGCCGGATTGTCCCAAAACTTATTTTCGGTTTCCGGACACTCTCCATCGCACAGTACTTTCGTACTATGGACGCCAGGTCGCCGAAGCGTGTAATTTCACGATGGCTGACGGCGTTCAAGATTCCCTTGTCCGTGCAATTATTGCAAAAAATTGAGATTGCGTTTTCCTCTCGGCAGTCCTTTATCCTGTTCATAACCAGGAGGAATCTGGCCCAGTAGTGATGTACTGTTTCAGCGGGCTCTTGCCGGATTAGAGATAGATCGCATATGTCTGGGCGGGTGGGTGGAATTAAATCCGGAACCCTACCCATCTCGAGGCTCAAGGGCCGACAAGCTTCCAAATTTGGAAGCTTGGATTGCTGGATGTTGTCCAACGAGTCCGGTCCGATGCCTGACTTTAGGTTCAGTGCTTGATCGAAGTCCGTCCCTCTGCGGGAATCCGGCATGGAGGGTTCGGGAGCCCGGACATGACTAGTTTTCAATACAGGAGAAGAGTCGCCGCGTTGTTCCTCTATCACTGCAACGTGGTGGGTGACCTGGGGAGAGTTAATCTCTCTCAGATCGGTTTTAAGCCCAATCTGATTGTAGTCTGTAGCGACTCCCAGGGCGGCGATGCAATCCAAGAGCTCGTTTACGGACGAGAGCTCTATTGGATCGAGTCGCTCGGCGAATTCCGAGCTGACGTGAAGATTGCTTTTGACGACCTGAGAGGTCATTGTCGAAGCAGTGGCCGGACAGGCGATCATAAGAAAACCACCTAGCCGGACAGTTTGGCCGGCGGCCAAGGCTCCTTTGGCGAAGATACCATCCTTGAAGACGGGAAGAGGCATCCTTCCTATCGGTGACGGCATAGAGGAACTCTCAATGAAAGCACCAATGTCAGTTTCAAAACCGGCGGATCTCGGGTAGGGCGTCCCAAACTGTGCGTCTAGGCGGATGGTAACAGGAGACAAGGGACACGATGTTTTTGCCCAAGTTCGGGCCCTCTCGATGGAGGTAAAACCCTACTCCTGCTTGATTGATATTGATGATATGGGTAGTACAAGAGTGGATCTACCACGAGATCAAGGAGGCTAAACCCTAGAAGCTAGCATATGGTATGATTGTTGTAATGGTTGTTGTCCTACGGACTAAAACCCTCCGGTTTATATAGACACCGGGGAGGGCTAGGGTTACACAGAGTCGGTTACAATGGTAGGAGATCTACATATCCGTATTGCCAAGCTTGCCTTCTACGCCAAGGAAAGTCCCATCCGGACACGGGACGAAGTCTTCAATCTTGTATCTTCATAGTCTTGGAGTCCGGCCGATGATGATAGTCCGGCTATCCGGACACCCCCTAGTCCAGGACTCCCTCAACGATTCTTAACAAAGAAAAATCAAATCGTCGACTATCCGGATGCAGAGGCCCTCGCAGCCTTCAAACATAACATCCGCGACGAGTGGCTGGCCCGACACCTAGGACAGGAAAAGCCGAAATCCATGGCAGCCCTCACATCACTCATGACCCGCTTCTGTGCGGGAGAGGACAGCTGGCTAGCTCGTAGCAACAACCTCAGCAAAAAATGCTGGCAGTCCAGATACTAAGGACCACAATGGCAGGTCGCGTCGAAACAAAAACAAACGCCGCGTTAACGGCGACAACAATGAGGATACGGCAGTTAACGCCGGATTCAGAGGCTCTAAACCCGGTCAGCGGAAGAAGCCATTCAAAAGAACTACTCCGGGTCCGTCCAATTTGGACCGAATACTCGACCGCTCTTGCCAGATACATGGCACCCCCGAAAAGCCAGCTAATCACACCAACAGAGATTGTTGGGTATTCAAGCAGGCAGGCAAGTTAATTGCCGAAAACAATGACAAGGGGCTGCACAGCGACGACGAGGAAGAGACTCGGCCTCCGAACAGTAGAGGACAGAAGGGTTTCCCCCCACAAGTGCGGACGGTAAACATGATATATGCAACCCATATACCCAAGAGGGAGCGGAAGCGTGCACTTAGGGACGTATACGCAATGGAGCCAGTCGCCCCGAAGTTCAATCCATGGTCCTCTTGCCCGATCACTTTTGATCGAAGGGACCACCCTACCAGTATCCGTCATGGTGGGTTCGCCGCATTGGTCTTAGACCCAATCGTCGATGGATTTCACCTCACTAGAGTCCTGATGGACGGCGGCAGCAGCCTGAACCTGCTTTATCAGGATACAGTGCGCAAGATGGGCATAGACCCCTCAAGGATTAAACCTACAAAGACGACCTTCAAAGGCGTCATACCAGGTGTTGAGGCCAATTGTACAGGCTCAGTCACACTGGAAGTGGTCTTCGGATCGGATCCCCGGATAACTTCCAAAGCGAGGAGTTAATCTTCGACATAGTCCCGTTCCGCAGCGGCTATCACGCTCTGCTCGGACGAACCGCGTTTGCAAAGTTCAACGCGGTGCCGCATTATGCATACCTCAAGCTCAAGATGCCAGGCCCTCATGGAGTCATCACGGTCAACGGAAATACTGAACGCTCCCTCCGAACAGAGGAACACACAGCGGCTCTCGCAGCAGAAGTACAGAGCAGCCTTTTAAGGCAATTTTCGAGTCCGGCCGTTAAACGACGGGACATGGCCAAACGCGCCCGGAGTAACATCAACCAAGACCACCTGGCATGTTCCGATCACACGTAGCAATGCGGCCCGAACCCTAGCCCTTGCATGATTGCAAGACCAGCTCTTCGCGTACATCATTACGCCCTAGAGATACCATGGGCATAGGGGGAGGGGCACGACCACGAAAGGCCCAGAGTGCGGCTTAACCACACCAGGGGCTCCGAAGTGTGTCACTCTTTTTTTTTTCTTTTTTTATTTTTCCACAGGACTCCGTTCACCAGAGGCCCTGTCCGGCAGTAGATCTGCCAAACTCACGATGCAACAGCCAGGGAGGGACAAATGCTACGACGAACACTCAGGTGGTCTCCATTATGAGCATTAAATTTGTTAAATACACCAGTTCGTAGCCTACCCCTGGAGGGGGATATGTTTAATTAGTCCAATCCCTTGCTTACAGCACTATTTGTATCGTTCTGCACTCATAGCAGAATTCCTTGAATAAACAATGCAGCACTTTTTGCCTATAATTGCATTACTTTTTTACATATATGTTCATCAATGACATCTTGCACCCGTACGTTTTGGTATGGCCGAATACACCAGGGGCTTATGTTCCCCGCATTATGGTGTGATAAGTCCAAACACTTTCACAAGTGCGGCACCCCGAACTTATAGCATTATATGCATCGGCTCCGAATCATGTCTTGGGTCAATAGTTGGGTTTGCCCGGCTCCCATGTTTTGGTACCTTACGTTCCGTTTCGTCGGCTAAGGTAGCACTGGGAGAACCACTGCGATTGCGCCCCGGTTGAGCTAGGCGAGCGC
Organism: Triticum aestivum; assembly: GCF_018294505.1. Classification (NCBI taxonomy): domain Eukaryota; kingdom Viridiplantae; phylum Streptophyta; class Magnoliopsida; order Poales; family Poaceae; genus Triticum; species Triticum aestivum. The sequence continues at coordinate 128,296,034 of NC_057801.1, forward strand.
CTCAGTGGAGAAAGCTAAAACTGACTGTCATGATAAGGCGAGAGCTGGTCACTGTTCGAGAGGTCTTTTCGAGTCCCTAAAGACTTATGCCGCTTAGAGCGAGGAACCGGCTTCGTCCAGCCCAGGCGTGGATAGCGCCCCGAACTCGGTCTTCCGAATACTAGGGGCTTCGCCGAAATTTAAAATTATAGAATTCTCTGGCTAAGTGAGAGTGTTCAAGCATTACAAGTCCGGTTGCCTTGTTCGTTGTGTTCAGCGCCTCCCTAGATGGACCCAAAAATGGGAACAGGAGTGCTCAAGTTTATCCCGAACACCCCAGCACTCGTGGCATGGGGGCTGAAGCCGACGACTTGCCATCTCTCAGATTTAATAAACGGCCGCACAGAAGGTAATATTTTAAATCAATAAGCGTTGCTTAGTGCATATGAACAAAGTTTTCAGCGCACAGGATAACACATTGCGAGTTTACTCAATAATTACATCTTTGGGGCACTCATCCGCAATCTTGTGGGCACCCTTCAGGACACTCTTATAGTACATTTCGGGCGTACGATACTCCTTGCCTGCCGGCGGCCCGTCCGTGATTAGCCTCTGAGCATCCAGCCTGCCCCAGTGCACCTTTGCGTGGGCAAGGGCCCGACGGGCACCTTCAATGCAGGCGGAGCGCTTGATGACTTCCACCCAGGGGCACGCATCCACCAGCCGCCGCACGAGGCCGAAGTAGCTCCCAGGCATGGCCTCTCTAGGCCACAGCCGGACTATGAGGCCCTTCATGGCCTGCTCGGCTACCTTGTGGAGCTCGACCAGCTGCTTCAGCTGGTCGCTAGGGGACACCGGATGTCTGGCCTCAGCGTACTGAGACCAGAAGACCTTCTCCATTGAGCTCCCCTCCTCGGCCCGGTAGAATGCGGTGGCATCAGACACGCTGCAAGGCAGATCTGCAAACGCCCCTGGAGAGCTCCGAATTCGGGTAAGTGACAGGTAATTTACATTCACATGCTTGCTTTGCATGAAAAATGCCTTACCCGCCGCTATTTTCATCACCTCCTCAATCTCCTGGAGGGCCTTATGGGCCTCGGCCTTAGCGGCTTTGGCACTTTCAAGAGCCGAGGCAAGCTCAGACTCTCGAGTCTTCGAGTCGCGCTCCAAACTCTCATGCTTTTCCATGAGAACCTGGAGCTCTTGCCGCACCTCCGCCACCCGCGCCTCCTGCTTCTCTCGCTCCGCCTGTTCCACGGCCGCATTGCGTTCCGCCGCGGACACGGCCTCCTTCAGGGTTGCCACCTTGTTTGTGGCCCCTGCAGTACCCACGTTATCCTTGTTATTTCTATTGCAACCAAAATCCTTTTCTGTAAGGTACAAACTTAAAAGTGGTGTTACTCACCTTCTTTGTCCTTGAGCTGCTTCTTGGCAAGGACGAGCTCTTGCTCGGACCGCTCGAGGTCCTGCTTCAAAGCACCGACCTCCGCAGTCAGTGCGGCAGAGGTCAGCAGCGCAGCCTGCAAACCCATATTGACATAATTTTTAGCACTCCTGCGTATATCTTTTTTAGATCCTCAATCCGGTTTTTCTTTCCGAACACCGAACCGAGCATCAGGGGCTACTGTCTATGCGGTATTACATTACATATTTTAAACTTCTTACCTCAAAGCCTATTAGAAGGCTATTGCAGGCTTCGGTCAGCCCGCTCTTGGTGAGCTGAACCTTCTGAATCACCGCACTCATGATAGTGCGGTGTTCTTCCTCGATGGAAGCGCCGTTAAGAGCCTCCAACAAATTGTCCGGCGCCTCCGGTTGGACAGAGGCTGCCGGCGTCACGGTCTTGCCCTTCTTACGAAGGGGCCGCCTGCCGGACTCTGGAACCATTGCGAGTTCCGGCATGGAGTCCGGCGAAAAGTCCGGGAGGCTGCCTTGCGGCACCTCCGGAGCCTCCTCCTGATTGGTCCCCTCCTGGGATCCCACCTCGGTGTCATCAGCATCACGAGGGGTGGAGGCAGTCGGAATGGACTCCACGTCCGACGGAGCCAAGGACCCGCTCGATGAAGCAGGAAGATCATCATCGGCCGGACTACAGGTAGTGTGCGGCATTAAAAGGACACTATATGACACAAAAAAGAAATTATAAATCATTCAGGAATCCGGATACTTACGATCTTGCCGGAGGCCTGGCCCTTGAGGGCCACTGTTCGTCGCCAACGTTGGCGTTGGTGGAGCTGTCCGGGGGAAGAGTCCTTCCCCTCTTGGACCCTTCGGCCTCCCCCGTTGGGGAAGCCTTCCTCTTCCTCTCTCGCTCCTCTGGGAGAGAGTCCTCTTTCTCCTCCTCGTCTTCGGGGTAGGAGTCCGCCTCGGAGCCATCGGACGATGAGTCCGATATCACCTGGCGCCAGGAACTTCTTCGAGTTCCCGTGGCCTTCTTCTTGGCCTTCTTCTCCGGCACCACATAAAGTGCCGGAACTAGCAGCCCCGTTAAACGGGCGTCCGCTGGGTCTTCGGGAAGGGGAGCCGGACAGTCTACCTGTCCGGACGTCCTCTGCTAGTCCTATCAAAGGCATTGGGAGTTTCAAATCCCACATAGAATTAAACTATGAAAGAAAGTAAGTGTTTCATAGAGGATAACAAAGCTTACCTCGCCGGCCGGGCGCTTGGTGCTGAATCCGCGGTCTTCCGTCGCGGACGCGGGGGCTTCTCTGCCCTTGAACAACACCCTCCAGGCAGCTTTGTACGTCGTGTCGAAGAGCCCGCTCAGGGTCCGGTGCTGGGCTGGATCGAACTACCACAAATTAAAGGCCCCCTGTTGGCAGGGGAGAATCCGGCGGACGAGCATGACCTGGATCACATTGACAAGCCTAAGCTTCTTGTTCACCAAGGTCTGGAGACAGGACTGGAGTCCTGTCAGCTCCTCCAAACTGCCCCATAGCAAGCCCTTCTGTTTCCAGGAGGTGAGCTGCATGGGGATACCAGATCTGAACTCGGGGGACGCTGCCCATTTAGGGTCACATAGCTCGGTGATGTAGAACCACCCCGGTTGCCATCCCTTGATGGACTCCACGAAGGCCCCCTCGAGCCAGGTGGCGTTGGGTATTTTGCCCACCATGGCGCCTCCGCACTCCGCTTGGACGCCCTTCACTACCTTCGGCTTGACATTGAAGGTCTTTAGCCACAAGCCGAAGTGGGCCGGATTGTAACACCCCAAAAATTTAACCAAGTTTTTGATATAAAAATTTTGCCAAGAGTTTAAAATTTTTGCCTGCAAGAATATTTCTGTTTATTTCAAAGCTTTTCTTTTAATATTAAGGAATTTTCCCAAGTGGATCCTTCCAAAACATATTGGACTTATTCTCCCCCTCATTTAAAAAAACATTTCTTAATCAGTAGATTCATTTGATAAATTATTTCACCCTGAACTTTAATCATTAAAATGACTTTCTTTAAGTTTTGGAGCTCTTTTTGAACTTCAACCATTTGATATATATTTATCTAAAAATCTAACCAAAATTTGGAGATGTCATATGATGTCTCTAAATCACTTTTGTGCAATAATATATTTAATTCATTGCATATGTTGAGTGCTACACCTGTTTTCCTTCTCTGGTCCAGTAGGCATTTTTGCACTGCAACCCTTTTAAATATTTATTTCTAGCCTCCACCAAAATTATGGGATGTCATCAGGAGCATATCATTCCATTATATGCAAAAATCCAGTGATGTTCTTTGAAAATTTTGAGTGAAACAACCTCATCTTCATTCTGGTCTAACTTGATGATTTGTACTGCAACCATCTTCTAACTTGCTCCTTTACCCATGAGCTTTCTCCTGCTTGTATTACACGTTACCAAACCCCTAATTCCAAGAGAGTGAACCCATTGGAGTAGTTTTAGTCCATGAAACCATATACTTTTCTTTCTGACCAGATTTGGTTTTTCAAAGTTTTGCACTAACAAGTTTCTAAATTTGGCCAACTAACCTTACCACCATCTCATGCTTCTAAAGAGACTTTGATCTGTAGATTTGGGCCACCCCAAGAGTTGGCTAGATGCCATTAGCATTTTGTCAAACACCTGGTGTGCATGGCCAGTTTAGACATGATTTTTGTTTTGCACTGTGACCTTGCACCTCTGATCAAACTAGCATGTCCACTAGCATCTCAACCATCCCTAGACTAGAACTGCTAATCCTCAGTTGCAACCAAGCCATCTAGCAGGCCACGGCATTTCGCCGAACAGATGGTGGGCGTGCTCTGGGCGTGCCCAGAGCGCGCGTTTTGCACGTGCGTGTGCTCGGGTCGCCGTGTCGCGCCCCGGCCCTTGCTCGCCTACAGAGCCGCACCCCCCGACCTAATCCGCTCGCAGGAACCAGCCAAGCCACCCTGGCAGCCTACAGCGCCGCCGACAGAACTTTTGGCGGCACACCAGCGAACGCAACGCGCCTCTGTCGCGGTCGGCGCCGCCCAAGCCACCCCGGCCCGCCACCTGCCCCCTTGAACAGCCCGAGCTCATCCACAAGGGTGTCGCCTAGCTCTCGTCGCCGCCACGTTCCCCTGCAGCTACAGAACGTCGGTCTGCCGGCGTCCTCATCCACCGCCGCGGAACCGACCTCGTCGCGCTATAAAAAGGGACCCCGAGCCCCTCCGAGCACGCATGCAACCTCAGTCCACCTCCCTAGTTTCCCCATAGCAGCCAATCGACCTGAGGAGGTCGTCTTCTTCATCTCTGGCAACTCCTGCCGCCGCCACTGTCTCGTTCACTCCGGCGCCACCAGGGATTCCCCCTCTCCGTTCTCTTCACCAAGAACTCCCCCTTCCTCTCGCGAGTGCAACCCCTCGATCAATTTTGGTAGGAGACCACCGCAGCCCAAAAATCACTCTGTCACCAAAGCCTCCTCCGCAGCGAAGCTCGCCACCGGCAACTCCCTCCACCTCCGGCGACCCTGCGACCACCGGAAGGACCGCCTAGGAGTGGCAGATCCATTCCTGCACTCGGATACCCGCGAGGAGCCGCCTAACGCCGGCGACGATCGCCGGAGCCCCCGCCTCTGTTCGGCCAGAGGAAGAGGAGGGAAGGGAGAATAGTCAAATCTGACCAGTGGGTCCCCCGGGCCCACTGTCAGTGACACCCCGCACTGTCCACGTGGGATTAAGTGGAAGCGTAAACTCCACAGTACGTTTTCCCTGCACCGAAAGCGTATTTTGTCCGAAGCGTTTTCTTTTATATCTTTATTTTAAAAACAGATTTTGACCAAATGTTTGACTGGCTATATCTTTTAAAATACAACTCCAAATGAAATGATTCTTTTTCCTACCTCTCAAATTTCACCTAGTTTATTTTAAGATTTATTTGAAAAAATTTCAGAACAACTTTTGGTGCTGTTTTTATTTTGTGTGTTAATTCTTTTATATTGCTAAAATAGGATTTTTGAAGAGAGGAGAAATGTTTCAAGTTTTGGAGTGCACCCTGCCTTTCCACACATTGAAGGCAAGCATTATGAATCCCGGCATAATATTTTTGGTGTGATCGTTGATACATTTATAACACCACCGCATTTCGAAGGACTTGTTATTTCATGTGACATGATCATATGCATGGGTGCATGTTATTGATTTCCACGCTGTTGGAAATGAACACACTTGTGATGATAGTCACCCTCATGTGCCTTGCATGCATACCGGCAGGAACCCAGGAAAACCTCTGCCTTGGGTAGGCATGAGTTTGTCGCCAGTCTCCGTCTGGACAGTTATGTCTGGTATGGCATGGTAAGGTGATATGAGCGGTGACTCTGTTGGATGAGATGTATTCATTATACTAATCATGCAGGGAATACTTAAACCTCCTGAGTCGACCGTAGATCGAGTCTTCTTCCAGTAACCCCCATACTTGTTTCGTACTACCACTCGTCTCTACAGCAAGTAGAGTATGGTTCAGTAATTTGTCAACCCCTTTCTAGCACACACCGTACAGAGGGGCCGGGATGAGGGTACCACGGCCATGGATTAAAGCCAGTCATCCGGTCAGGGGGCATGGGTGTTTCGGTTGTAGCCGAGGGGGTAGCTTCCCCAGTTTTGCGCGCGGTATAAATTTTGTGATCCCATGATAATCGAGGTTGTAGCCTCCCCACTTAGAGTTTTGCTTAACGGGTGTCGTGGGTGATTCCAGACACCGGTAAGTTAAGCTGGTGTGTGCAAGTCAGGTGTGTTTTCATTTAAAAGACTGTAAGCGGAATTAGTCCCGATGGACTAAAGGAATCTGTTACTCGTGGGTAAAGAGTACACCCTCTGCAGAGATTAAAACCTATTCGAATAGCCGTGTCCATGGTTAAGGACTACAGTCTGGGATGGGTCAAGTGTCGGTCTTAGTGTCGGTCTTAGGAGGTGAAACTGTTAAACCAGAACGGGAATTACTACTTGTGACTTGTGATAATTATTATTATTATTATTATTGACTAACCCGTGATATTATTGTTATTATCGGGTATCACTGGGATGGTTCTACCTCCGGGATATTCACTATGATTGTTTATTTTAAAGCCCTTTATGTGGTGTCGCTCAGACGCCCGACTGTGGCATTTCTTTTAGAGCCCTTTATGCAGTGTCGCTCAGACGCCCGACTGTGGCATTTCTTTTAAAGCCCGTTATGTGGTGTCGCTCAGACGCCCGACTGTGGCATTTCTTTTAAAGCCCTTTATGTGGTGTTGCTCAGACGCCCGACTGTGGCATTTCTTTTAAAACCCTTTATGTGGTGTCGCTCAGACGCCCGACTGCGGCATTTCTTTTAAAGCCCTTTATGTGGTGTCGCTAAGACGCCCGACTGTGGCATTGCTTGTTATTTATTTCATAAATTTTAATACTACTATGTTATTGCATTTTTATAAATAACTTGCTTGCACGCATCAGGGTTTTATTTATCTTTTGTGACTGACGTCATGAGCATAAAATATTTTCAGCACATCATTGTTATATTATACCTGTGTTCTTAATGTTTGCGAGTACATTCAAAGTACTCACTGGCTTGTCCCTGGCTATTGTCTTGGCCAGATTTTCTTGCACGGAGAGGAGCGACGCCATGCCAGCCCCGGAACCTAAGCAACGGAGATAGCAGCCTCGTAGAGATAGGAATTAACCTGGTCAGCTGTTCCTGTGGGAAATGGAGTCCCATAGACACTGATGTTTCACAACCCGCTTCCGCCATCAACCACTAGAAATCATTTGTTGTACTCACAGGCCAGAATGGTCTTGTACCACATATTTTGTATTTTGCTTGGAATTTCTGTATCAAGTTGGAGCCTCATCAGCTAACAGTAATCCTGGGGCTGATGAGCACGACGGTCTTTTCTGGAAATTTATTACCCGGAAAACCGGTTGTGACACGGATGCAGAGGAAGGCCTCGCACACGATGATAAACGCCGAGATGTTGAGGATGAAGTTTGGCGCCAGATCGTGGAAGTCCAGGCCGTAGTAGTACATGAGCCCCCGGACGAAGGGATGAAGTGGGAAGCCCAGTCCGCGGAGGAAGTGCGGAAGGAATACGACCCTGTCATGGGGCCTGGGGGTAGGGATGAGCTGCCCCTCGTCAAGCAGCCGGTGCGCGATGTCGCTGGAAAGGTATCCGGCGCCGCGCAGCTTTTCGATGTGCTCCTCTGTAACGGAGGAGGCCAACCACTTTCCTCCCGCTCCGGACATGACTGGAGGAGGTTGAGACGAGATGTGCAGACTTGGGCGCTGGAGCTCGAGTGCGCGGAGATGGATAAGCAAAGGAGGAAGAAGGCGTAGGTGAAAGGTGGATCCTTATCCCCTTATATATAGGCGGACGAAGACTATGCGTCCCCACCGGCCTGGTAAAACTCGCTTATCTCCCAAGCGCCACCATCAATGGTGCGGTTGGGTTACCCACGTCCGTATTGATGGGAATCCCGGAATAAGGGGAACACGATCTCTGCTTCGACAAGACGTGCCAAGGAAACCGCTTCGCTAAACACGCTGAGGTGGTATAATAAAAAACGATTCAAGTAAAGGCTTGGTGGTGGTATGACGTCATGCCACAAAATACGTCAGCAGATTGAACTTGTGTACATATTATTCTCTTTACGGTGGAATGTGGAATTTATTTTGCAGAGCCGGTGTCGGTGTACTAAAGTAGGGGGTACCTTAGTACCCCGAACTTGTGCACGGGCAGTCGCAGCGCCCCGCGGCAAGGCTTGCCGGGCGCCCGCCAAGACCCTCCGTCATTGCCTACTACTGCCATTCAAGAACAAAGTATCAACAAGAAGACAAAGTGTCAAATAAGAGGACGAAGGCCCCGGCAAGAGGAGCTTGCCGGGAAGGCCGACCAAGGCGCTTCCAAAAGACTTGCCGTGACGCCCCGCGCGTCCCGGCAAGGTCCGGCGGCCGGCAAGACTTGCCGGCCCGACAAGAGAAGGGCCGCGGCAAGGCACTTGCCGCGGCAAGGCTGCCACCTTACACCCAAAATCCAGCGCGTCCAGCAACGTGTCACCGCAGGGCCGCCCCAGGAGCACGTGGCGAGGCGCTGCACAGCCATGTGAAGCGAGGTGGCAAGCGGAGCTGACAGAGACGCCATCGTGGCAACCGGTGGCTCACCTAACGGTCGTTTCTTTGCACTGTTGGGGCGACCGGACAGGCATTAAATGCCCTTGTCCCCTGCCGTCAGAGTTAGGTAGGGGACACTGTTGGTCACTGTTATACCAACCCGCGTTTTTACCTTTCTACCCCCTCTTCCTACGTGGCCACCTGTTGGCGCCCCCTTCAGACTATAAAAGGGAGGCCCATGCGCACGTAGAAGGGGTTCGGTCCGTTCGACACCCGCAACTCCACCATACGCTCGCACTCTCGAGCAAGATAGAATAAAAACACAAAGCAGCAGTAGGAGTTTTATCTCTCCGGAGAGCTGCGAAGCTGGGTAAAGATCGCCCGTCTCCCCCGCGCGCCCGACCTCGATCCGCTCTGCGCACGCCCTCCGCTCCCTTGCCGGACTAGAAGGGGCCCCCTTGCCCCATAGGTGCTCGTGGCCACAGAGAGATTGCCCCGACATCTTTGGCGCGCCAGGTAGGGGTGCGTCGAGGTCGTGAGCATCCGATCCGGTCTCCGCGCGCGCTACATCAATGCCTTCACCAACATGCCACCGAAGAAGAAGCCTTCGGAGGTGGCCGCTCCGTCTACATCGATTCTACCACCACCGCCGGAGCAAGCGGGCGGTGGAGTGGACGCCGGCGAAGGAGCGGGCGCTGACGGTGGGACTCACGTCGTCACCAGATCCAAAAACAAGGCCCTGCAAGCGTCGACGACCGTGCAGACACCACACCCTTCCCAGGAGGTGCAAGGTCGACAACGCCCCGGTGCTCCTAGCACCGTGCTCGCATTGGAGCAAGGTCAAGCTTGTGGGTCGCGAGACGCTCGGAACCAGCATGCACGCCAGCATGCTGGTGCAAGCGAGGTGCGGTCGCCCGGACGGGGCGTTGCTCCTTCCAATCCAGTTGAGAGTCCGAGCACATCCCGCTCCTCGCGCCGCTCGTCGCCGCTGCCACCCAAGACAGCAGAGGAAGCGCTGGCCCGAGCCCAGCTGCTTCTAGATTACCCTCCGGCGCCACACAAGATTGACGACTGGAGGATGACCATATACAGCCTCATCGGCTTCGCCAACGGCGACAAGCCCCGGCAACCGAGCACATCGAAGCCCCGGCAAGGCGCCCAGGCGCAAGCCGACGCCGACAAGACCGCTGGGGGTGCTACCTCCGTGCACTCCCAGCCCCGAAGGCCAAGATCGCCGGCTCGCCGGGCCAACCCCGACGCCGACTCCACCGCGTCGTCGGACCCGCGAACTCGCCGCGATCAACGCCACGTTCTCCAAGAACGACGGCACGATGACACTCGCACTCGCATCGAGCGTAGAAGGGAAGCGCGACGTCAATCTGACCAATGCGCTGGACCCACTGTCGATATGCATGCACCAGGGGAACCAGGCGACTTGCCGTACGCGGTAGGTTGCCCTGCATTCACGCGCGAGCTGCGGCAAGTCCAGTGGCCCAAAACCAAGAACTTCAAGCCAGACGTGCCCGAGAAGTACGATGGCAGGATACATCCGTCGGAGTTCCTCAGCATCTACACCATCGCGGTGCTGGCTGCCGGAGGGCGCGACGAGAAGATCCTCGCCAACTACTTCCCGCTGGTGCTCAAACCCAACGTCAGATCTTGGCTCATGCACTTGCCGGACGGCTCCATCTCTTCATGGGCGGACCTGTGTCACCAGTTTGTCGGCGCCTTCACAGGCGGCCACAAACCCCATGGCCAGGAGAGTGATCTGCATCTGCTCGTCCAGAAGGAGGGAGAGCCCCTGCGCAAGTACATTCAGAGATTCAGCCAGGTGCAGCGCAACATCCCAGACGTCCACCCTGCCGCGGTTATTAGCGCGTTCCATCAGAACGTGCGTAACCGCAGGATGAGGGAGGAGATGGCGATGTGCAAGATCAGAGATGTCAGCGAGCTCTACGCTCTGGCCGACAAGTGCGCACGGGCTGAGGAGGGGAGGAAAATCCCCGGAGAGATCGCAGGAGCAGAAGGATCTGACAGTGAGGATGCCGCCCCGGCAAGGAAGAACCGGAGGCGGAACAACAGGAAGAGAAAGGCTAAGGATGTGCTAGCTGTTGAGCATTCCGGCAACGGGGGCGGCTCCGACAAGGCCAAAGCCGATGACTCCGGCGAGGCTGTGGTAGCCGCCGACAAGCAGGATGGCTCCGGCAAGCAGTATTGCAAGATCCACCGCACCAAGGGCCATGATCTCCAAACCTGCAAGAAAGTTGAGCAGATGGCGGAGCTACAGAAAGCTGAGTACGAGCGCCGCGGCAAGGAGAGAGCCCAGGGAGGTGGCGGAGGGTCCGGCAAGAAGCTTCCTGTCCGGGGAGGGCACCGCGGCAAGTCCAAGCCGCGGCAAGTCCAAGCCGCGGCAAGGAGACAGGCCTCCCCGTGGCCGCGACAAAGACGAGGGCGAAGATGAGGATGATGAGATGGAGGAAGATGAAACTGATGACCAAGAGTTTCAGAAGGCAACGGAGGTGTTGTGCATCGACGGCGGTGCCTCTCTGCACACCTCGCACCGCCAACTCAAGCAGTGGGTGCGAGAAGTGAACACAGCAGAGCCGTCCGTCGAGTCGCGCAAGCCTCTGAAGTGGTCCAGCACGCCCATCATCTTCGATGTTGAGGACCACCCTGATCGCATCACTGCGGTCGGGTGCTTGCCGATGTTGGTCTCACCAACAATCCGCAACCTCAAGGTCACGAAGATGTTGGTTGACGGCGGGGCCGGCCTGAACCTGATTTCCTCCACAGTGCTCAAGAAGCTCCAGATCCCTGACAGCAAGCTCGAAGAAACTGGTACCTTCCAAGGGATAAATCCGGGAAGGAGCAAGCCGAAGGGGAAGACCACACTGCCAGTGATGTTCGGCAGCGAACTGAACTTCAGGACAGAGAGGGTCACATTCGATGTTGCTGATATCCCATTACCCTACAATGGGATACTCGGCCGACCGGCGCTTGCCAAGTTCATGGCAGCCTCTCACTACGCCTACAATGTGCTCAAGATGCCTGGTCTGATAGGTGTTATTTCTGTCCAAGGTGACAAGAAGGATGCACTTATCTGCACCGACAAGATCTACCGGGAAGCGGCAGCCGCGGCTGAGCGCGAGCCACTTGCCGATGAAGCTCCCCGGGGGAAGAAGAAGGCCAAGACTGGCAAGAATAGCTCTGATGCCCACTCCGGCAAGCGCGCCTCTCCGGAGTGCTGTGCTGCCGTCGAGGACGCACCATCGAGCTCCACCGGCAAGTGCAAGAAGGCAAAGGCAGATCCACCAAAGACTAAGCCCGGCAAGAACGGCTCTAGTGCCTGCTCCGGCAATCGCACCTCTCCGGAGTGCTGCGCTGCCGTCGAGGACGTGCCATCAAGCACCGCCGGCCAGTAGGGCAAAGAAAGCAGCCAGTTTCAAAACTTTTGGGCTGTATTCCCTGAAAATCCGTACCTTGTATGGAGAACCTGTGCGCAAAGGGGGTCGAGTCGTGGCTAAGTCGCGCCCTTGATCTATTATTGAGTCCGCTCAACAATGAAAGTGCGCTGCAACTAGCCCGACGAGTTCTTCCTGCCGGAGGCAACACCGCCAGCGGGCTGCTGACGTTCCGCACTCAGCAAGTGTGTTGCACCGGCGGGTTCCCTGAAAGCGTGAGGGTGAAAACGTACAAGGGAGGAAACCAGGGGAGAAGTGCGGCCTTGCCGGAGCGCAGAAGACGGAAAAGCTAAGTTTCCTAAGTTTGAGTACAGAACACTTCCAGTTTTAATTTTTTAGTTTATATTCCTTGAACGTTTGTGCCTTGTATGGAAAACCTGTGCGAAGAGGAACCAACTCGTGGTTAAGTTGCGCCCTTGCTTTGTTTTCGAGTCCGCTCAACAGTACAAGTGCGCTGCAACTGGCCCGAGAAGGTTTCTTGCCGGAAACAACACCGCCAGCGGGCTGCTGATGTTTCGCACTCAGCAAGTGTGTTAGCGCCGGCAAGTTCCCTAAATGCGTAGGGTAAAAACGTACAAGGGATGTAATGGAGTAGAGGAAGTAACGTAACAAGCCTTGCCATGGGACATCCTTTGTGTGGGAAACTTGTGCGCAGAGGAGCTGACTCGTGGCTGAGTTGCACCCTTGATTTGTTTCCGAGTCCGCTCAACAATGAAAGCGCGCTGCAACCAGCCCGACGAGGCTTCTTGCCGGAGGCAACACCGCCAGCGGGCTGCTGATGTTCCGCACTCAGCAAGCGTGTATGCACCGGCAAGTCCCCTAAAAAGCGTAGAGTATAAACCTACAAAGGGCGAAGCATGGCATTGCGTTGCCCAACGTGAAAATTACGCTACAAAAAGTAACTTGTCGCAGCGCTGTCTGAATTGTTTTCATGACTGAAATAACAGCAACAAGCAGAAAAAAAGCAGAAGGGCACGCCGGCACCTGGGCCCCGGCAAACCAGTTTTGCTGGAGGCTGCGAGTACCGAAATTCCTTCGCGGCAAGTCAGGATCCCCGGGGACCGCGGCGTCAGCGACAAGGGCAAGGAAAGGCGCACCGGCGCCTGGGTCTCAGCGGAGCCAGAGTTGCCGGGGGGCCGCAAATGCCAAGATTCATCCCCGGCAAGCCAGAATCGCCGGGGGCTGCGGTATCAGATGAGTTTTTCATCCCTCATCATGCATCCTCTTATGGACTGGGGAATGCGAGGTCGCGTCCTTGAACGAGTGTGCCTTGTGTGGAAAGACCTGTGCGCGGAGGGGCCGAATCACGGCCAAGTTGCGCCCTTAATCTGTTTTCGAGTTCGCTCAACAATACAAGCGCGCTGCAACTGGCCCGACAAGGTCTCTTGCCGGAAGCAGCACCGCCAGCAGGCTGCTGATGTTCCGCACTCAGTAAGTGTGCTCGCGCCGGCAAGTTCCCTCAAAGCGTAGGGTGGATACATACAAGGCACAAAATCAAGTAAAGGATATAACCCGGCAAGCATTCCCCTCTTTTCATTAAAAAAACATCCCAATTCAGTACAAGTCCATAGAGGATGAAAAACATGAAAGAGAGGATTACAAGTTTTAAGTACAGCTAAGGCCCGAAGGCTTACAAAAAAAAGATAAGATGCCCGTAATCCCTCTCCTGTTTCTCTCTTCAGGAGGTAGGTCAAGGAGGCCCCGGCAAGAGAAGTTTGCCGGGAAGGGCAAAAGGGGCGCCTAGGTGAGCTACGGGCACCAGAAGACACCAAGAGAACACCCCGGGAGCCGGCCAGGAACTTGGCGGAGACGGAGGCGCCGGAAGCAGAGCTCGAAGACGAGGCGGCAGGACGTCAGCACGCTGTCGAGGGCACCTCGCCCTCGTACTCCGACTTGACGGCCTTGCCGCCACCCCTCTTCCTCTTCTGCAGCCTCCCTACGCCAGCCGCCCAAGGAGACGGCCCCGGGGAGTTCAGAAGGCCGGCGACCCGGATGATGGGGTCGCCGGTGGCGCGCGAGGCGACGGCCGACGCCTAGTCGGACTCACCGCCACCGTCGTCGTCGCTGTCGCTCTCCTCCTCGTCACTCTCGCTCGAGGGGGAATCTTCGCTATCAGAGGAGCTGTCCACACAGCATCTCGCCCGGGTGCCGGAGTCCCCGAAGACCTTGACGGCGAGAAGGTCACCCTCCGTTAATTTAAAATGGAGGGTAAACCCCGCCGTCAAGCTGTGGATGCGGGCGAAAGTCTTCCACCCTCGATCGAAGTACATCACGCCGGGGGCTGGGGATACGACACTAACTCGAGTGCCGCTGATCCCGCAGCCCCTCATGCGCAACTCCAACATCTCGGGCGGGTCCGGTTCCATTGCGCTCGCAAACGGAGCCGGAAGCCGGAGGCGGCGACGAGGTGCCCGGCGCAGCTTGACGAAGAACTCCCAGGGGTCGTCCCCGGTGTGGACCGCCTCGAGGAGAGGAGCTGCCGGCGGAGACGGGGGTGGCGCACCGCCCCAGCCGCCTCTTCCCCGAGCGCTCCGACCGCGTCCTCGACCTCGTCCACGGCCTCGCCCCCTCCCTCTTCCCCTCGTGGCCGGCTCCGCCACCACAGGCGCGGGATAGGGAGAGGTGCGCTGCCTGGTGTTGACCCTCGCTGCCACCGATGAAGGACCAGGGTTCCCTCCCTCCATGGCAGATGGGAGGAAGAGTGGCAGAAGTTGAAGAAAGAGGAAGAGGAGGAAGTGCGGGATTTTTGCGCTCCCCTTCCGCCCTTTTTAAGGAGCGATGTGGGGGGCGTGGCCGCCCCGCTCAGCCAATCGGAGCACGAGGAGAGCAGAGGAACGGGGCCAACCCACCATCTCCGCCCGTGACGGCTCGGTTTCTGACCTTCGCCGCCCACGAGCCCACGCGCATGGGAGCCACGTGGCGGGGAGGCGAAGTCAAGGCGACGGATGAAGTGACCTCGCACTGCCCCGTGATCACGGGGATGGATGCCCTGAAAATCGCGCACACCACCCACGCCTCCCACGACGCCGCAATCGACGCGTGCCGTTGCGAGAGGACGCGGTGGGCGCGGAGTCTGATTTTGTGTGGACCCAGGCCGCGCGTGCCCGTGCACTGTTCTGGGCCTGGACCAACAACGCTCGGCACCGTGTATGGCCCAGGCCCGGGGGCTCCTGTCGGTGTACTAAAGTAGGGGGTACCTTAGTACCCCAAACTTGTGCATGGGCAGTCGCAGCGCCCCGCGGCAAGGCTTGCCGGGCGCCTGCCAAGACCCTCCGTCATTGCCTACTACTGCCATTCAAGAACAAAGTATCAACAAGAAGACAAAGTGTCAAATAAGAGTACGAAGGCCCCGGCAAGAGGAGCTTGCCGGGAAGGCCGACCAAGGCGCTTCCAAAAGACTTGCCGTGACGCCCCGCGCATCCCGGCAAGGTCCGGCGGCCGGCAAGACTTGCCGGCCCGACAAGAGAAGGGCCGCGGCAAGGCACTTGCCGCGGCAAGGCTGCCACCTTACACCCAAAATCCAGCGCGTCCAGCAACGTGTCACCCCAGGTCCGCCTCAGGAGCACGTGGCGAGGCGCTGCACAGCCATGCGGAGCGAGGTGGCAAGCGGAGCTGACAGAGATGCCATCGTGGCAACCGGTGGCTCACCTAACGGTCGTTTCTTTGCACTGTTGGGGCGACCGGACGGGCATTAAATGCCCTTGTCCCCTGCCGTCAGAGTTAGGTAGGGGACACTGTTGGTCACTGTTATACCAACCCGCGTTTTTACCTTTCTACCCCCTCTTCCTACGCGGCCACCTGTTGGCGCCCCCTTCAGACTATAAAAGGGAGGCCCATGCGCACGTAGAAGGGGTTCGGTCCGTTCGACACCCGCAACTCCACCATACGCTCGCACTCTCGAGCAAGATAGAATAAAAACACAAAGCAGCAGTAGGAGTTTTATCTCTCCGGAGAGCTCCGAAGCTGGGTAAAGATCGCCTGTCTCCCCCGCGCGCCCGACCTCGATCCGCTCTGCGCACGCCCTCCGCTCCCTTGCCGGACTAGAAGGGGCCCCCTTGCCCCATAGGTGCTCGTGGCCACAGAGATATTGCCCCGACAGCCGGACACTATCCAGGTGTTCACAATCTTCTATGAGTTATTCGGAGGAGGAACCCACCTTGCAATGCCGAACAATATGCGCGCTGGACTCATCGTCATTGAAGCCTGGTTCAGGGGCTACTGAGGGAGTCCTGGACTAGGGGGTGTCCGGACAGCCGGACTATCATCGTCAGCCGGACTCCAAGACTATGAAGATACAAGATTGAAGACTTCGTCCCGTGTCCGGATGGGAGTTTCCTTGGCGTGGAAGGCAAGCTTGGCGATACGGATATGTAGATCTCCGACTCTGTGTAACCCTAGCTCTCTCCGGTGTCTATATAAACCGGAGGATTTTAGTCCGTAGGACACACAACCATTACAACAATCATACCATAGGCTAGCTTCTAGAGTTTAGCCTCTTTGATCTCGTGGTAGATCCACTCTTGTACTACCCATATCATCAATATCAATCAAGCAGGAGTAGGGTTTTACCTCCATCAAGAGGGCCCGAACCTGGGTAAAAACATCGTGTCCCTTGTCTCCTGTTACCATCCGCCTAGACGCACAGTTCGGGACCCCCTACCCGAGATCCGCCGGTTTTGACACCGACAGCGGCCTTGTGTGAGATTGTGTGACGAGACTCATGAGAGACAAACCCATTTTTCCATTTTCCCCACGGCAATCGTTTTCTATTTTGGGCGTGGTACCCGACCCTCCTTCGAGTAAACAACCGCTACACGCGTCAAATTATCACGTGGGCTGCCTTTTCGTACAGAAATGAACTCCACCGTGTACCCGCATGGGTGTGGCCGAGAACGAGACGTGAGTACGTGCGTCCTACATGCACTTCTTCTTTAGGTGCAGGTACGTACTTGGGTGGGTGTGAGAGACATGGTTTGTGCGAAACAGAGGCAATGTGTTGATGATATCTCAATCAGAAAAATGTAACATATGCAATGTGTGTGAAACGGAGTCATGGACATGAGATATCGATAGAATTGAAAACAGGGATGAAGTGTGTGGCTGCGGGATCGATAAAGAGTGCCATCGAATTTGTGTTTTCCCACGTCAAAGATACAGGGCGGCTGGCCTACTGGAATTTGAGAGGGCAGAGGTGCAGTTCTTCTCTGTGGCATGGATACCTACCTACAACGTTCGACTATCGGTGTGTGTGGGGGGGGTAGAGACCGGTCGACTAGTATATGTCTGGGAAAGGAGAGAGACCTAGCTATGTATTGAGGGAGATCGATCGACATCCATGGATATGTGTAGCAGAGGAATTAGGTTGGGAAAAAGACAAAGGTAGAGCGTCGAAGGGTTGGTGGTGGAGTGGCGTCTCACAAATGGTGGGAGAGGCCTGCTAGACAAATGGAGGGTATGAGTGCAATATCAATAAGAGAGGGTGGGGGATGCATGTCTGTCTGTCTATGCACGTGCGTGTGAGAGACGGGTCGGGAGGTATTCAAGGATGATGAGGGGAGAAGATATGGTTGTGGTAAGCATGCGTAACTACATAAGAAGATCAACCGTCGTGTGTCCGAGAAAAGGAGAGACATAACTAGCGAGGTAAGTGTATTGGTGCTTGGTGAAAACGAATTATAGTCGACCTGGATATATGTAGGGAGATCAGTTCATATACACGCCTGCATGTGTTAGAAGCAAAGAAGGTCCGGAGAGGCAGACAGGGGGAGAGAGTGTGGCTAGGAGGTGGTGCGAGAGGCCTACCATGTCGAGGGGGAGGAGTGTGCCAGCATGTGACTAATGAAAGGAGGGGCGGGAGTGTGCACCTGCGTGGAATCGTATTGGACATATGGGGGCATGGACGGTGAGAAGAGAAGAGGGAAGTATATATGTGTTTGTTTTAGGCACACTTGGCTAGAGAGGTATATCGACCGGTGTGTGCCATAAAGAAGGAGCCGGGGGCCTACACACACCGCTGGTGGACGACCTAAAGAGAAATAATTAACGTGCGTGATGGAGGGGACGCTAAGGGTGTGTGAGGGGGGCGGGCGTGTGCATGCACGATAGAAAGTTAGCGCTAGCTAGCTACAAATAGAAGAGGATCGTGAAGGTGTAAAAGACGAACAAAGATCATAATTCATTAGAAAAAGGTCGATACGGATACTTGAAGAAGATATCATAATGTACAACATTGATTATAATTTGGGCTAATGTGTGGCTTTTGCAACTTAGGTCTAAATACTTGTCATAATGTAGGGGGCGGGGCACTATACTTTGTGTGATAAACACGGTGTACGTATGGAACATGGTTTAGATTATGAATATATCGTTAGTACATCAAATGTGCTATTATTTGGAATCAACATCAAGTGTATTCAAAAAATAGAATTCATGTTCATGTAGTACACATAGTTCATATCTATCTCTATAGTAATCATGTGGTGTGTTATTAAGGTAATACACGAATGATGGTTGAAGTTGGCAACAATCATGATTGTAGATTCTTATTGAAATAGAGAAACGAATTCGAATTTAGTTCGAATTGCAGCGGTAGTATAGACATTTGGAATGCACTAAAATGTTGGTATGAGTAGGTTACATGCATTATACAGCAAAGCAAAACAAATTAATCGGACATAACATGGATTCATACTCCCTCCTTCCATCTATATAGGGCGTAATGAGATTTTTAAAACCGCCTTTGACTATTGACAAGATTAATAGTACATGACATGCACAATGTGAAAATTATATCATTGAAAGAACCTTTCACAGACGAAGTTAACGGTGTGCTTTGTGTAAGTTGCATGTCATATATCATTTCTCTAATATTTGGTCAAAGTTAGCATCGAAAAACGCATTAGGCCCTATATAGATGGGAGGGAGTAGCTTTGAATAGCATTTGTATAGTAAAACGGGCCAAGACTCTCTCTTTGTGTGGTGTGAATAGTTTTATTTTTTTCGTTTTCTTTTTGGTTAAGGGAAGTGCGAATTGATTTGGTACGTACAAGTACATTATTACTATGCAGTCAAAAAAAGTACAATATTACTACACGTTAGGCTTGTCCCTAAAATTCAACCCGCGTCTTGTTATATCCCGAAAATTCAGATATCGTGCTCCCAAAACTGGCGCCTTCACAACCTGCGCCTTGCTATCCTGAAATTACAACACGCGCGAAAACTCCCTCCCGCTGCCAAATCCTGATACGCAAAATCCTCCTTCTAACCCTGAGCCGAAAGGGCCGCTAGTTCAAATCGGTGGGGGGGGGTACTTTTGTAACACACCCTGCATTTTGGACAAGCGTGTCCCTAAGTCATGCTTCACCCCCTCCCATCGCCCCCTTTTCACCATTCGAAATCCCAGGCCGCCATAACCTCTCTGCTCCATCCGCGAAACCCCACCCTCCTCCGTCCGTCACGTCACCGCTGCCCAGCCGGAGCCTCTTCCCCGACGACGTCGTCCACCACAACAGCTCGACGTCCCTTGTCCACCTCCCCAGATGAGGATCCGTCGTCCATCTCGCCGTCCCGCCGGTTCAGCCGCCCCGTCCTCCACCTCCAAGGAGCTGCTCCGATGATCGCCTCGTCTATTGCGGCTGCTCCATCCCCACAATGCCGCCTTAACCTGCTCCACCAGAACCGCAGCATCCTCACCAACTCCTCGGACGAAGCCGAGGCCTACTCGGCGCCACCAAAGAGGTTGTACACTCATCGCATCGCACCTTCTCCTTAACTCGACCTCCCGGCGCCGACGGTGCTCCATCCCGCACCCCCATGGAGCGGCTACCTTGAAGCCGGCGTCGCGGGCGACATCTCCACGGCGGCTCTCCCCCAGTGCGGGGCCCCTTCGGCAGCGGCGGCCATACTAGCCAGATCTGCTGCTGCTGCTCCGGCTCTCGCTCGATCGCTCGCTCGCCCAGCTGCTGCTGCTGCTCTCCCCCTCGCTCGTGTTGCTGCTCTGCTCCGATTAAGCCACACTTCAGTCGACTGAATCGACATTTGGGTCAGTCGATTTTCAGGGGTTGGGGGGGGCTCGCCGGAGTTAAGGAAGAACCACCCGCAGCGGGGACGGGGGCTCGCCGGAGAGGTACCCCACTATCTATCTTAGGGTTCAGGGTGGGGGCGGCGGGCCTAGAGGGCTGGCCGGGGCGGCGGTGGCGAGTTGTTTCGGGGCGGCGAGGCGGCGCTGGGGCCGGCGGTTCAGCCGGTGGTGGCAGACGGCTCAGGGGTGTGCAGGTTGAACATGAACTGCAGGCCCTCCCTAAACTACATGTCAAGTGTCTCTCTGCTACCATTGCGTTCAGTTTCGACAGTAGCATTCAGATTCCACAATTAATTTCAGTTTTGATAGTTAAGTTTAGAGTCAATAGTTTTTACCTCGTCTGTTGTAGTCAGGTGGTTTTTGGTGATGTTAATTTTATATCCATTTTTCATCATCTATTGGAGATGCTATTAGAATCCCACTTGAGATTGATGATGTCTGTCTTGTGCTGCTTCAGCCTTGACGTCTTACGGCTCACCGGAGCTGCTCCAACGACAGAACGATCCATCACAACAGAGCAGTGCCCTGGACGCCGTCTACAGATTCCTCAGATCTTCCTCCACACCTCCGACAGCCAGCTCTGCCTCAACTGCTTCAGTGACCAACCCAATGATGCTGAGGTCGACACGGCTACGGCAAAGAGGTTGTACACTTGTTGCATCACTTATTACTATACATTCACGTCGATCCATTAGGGCTATTTTGGTTCAACGGAAAAACGTAGCAATAGGGAATTTTCCAATGGCACTCTACTATTCAATTATTCATGCATTTTGTTGAAAGGAATGAAGCAAAACATCCACCTGGACCTACTTTTCAAAATCCTATGCATGAAAACAAGACCAAGTGCATTAGTGCCAGAATAACATTCTAACTGTACACGCTTTCATATGGTTTCTCTTTATTTTGGCCATGTTTCTTTGCATTCCTCTGCTCTTCCAATTCCTGTAAATCAAACACCCAAGTTGATAGAAATCATGTGTTTACAAATGCTCTGTTTAGCATGTGCATTTTCCTATCCTATTCCGGTGTTTTTCCTATCCCTGCGTTTTAAGAATCATGCAAGCCAAATGAGCCCTTACAGAATTACTTCAGTTACAGGTACGTGTCGAAGGGAACTTTGTGTGGTTTGTCCTGCTCCTGTCGCGACGTCGTCCACCTCACCTGAGCTGCTCCATCGATAGAAGCATCCACCAAACCAGACATCACGACTCCTGACCGTCTTTCGCCGCCTCAGATCTCCTTCCCTGCCGCCGGCATGCACCCCAACGGCATCACCATCATCGACTCAGCAGATGAACTTGAGTAGTACACGGGTCCACAAGAGAGGTCGCACTCTTTTGTTTCTGCTTATGTTATGCATTGATTAAACTTACCTGCTACTTTATCGTCCTATTCAGCTCTTGGACTCCCAACTCAGGTCCAAATTCGTGTTCAAACTTGACTTCTAAATTAGTTGTGGGGCACATATCGAGGTAGCAATGAATAGTATGTCTATCTAATATCTGGTTCACCTAGGGTATGCCTATGTTGTTCATCTTGGGTGGGAAACAAATAGTAAAGCAATCATCATCTGTCTTTTTATTAATTTAAAGCAATCATCAGCCTACTATCATTATTTTTGGATCCATCCACTGGTTCTTACCATCACTCTAAATTTCTGCATGCTCTCCTTACATAATCTCACCATATTTTTTTGTATGCATGTCAGATATTGTACACAGTCATGCTGAACATGTAGAGAAAAAGAGAAGAGTTTTGCGTGGCAATACAATGTCATGCAGACATCGCTCCATGGTGGGTTCAATGGCAAACCCTCCCCACCCCTCTCCAGATTGTAATCCAGAGGAAGATATCTGTTCTGAGGCGGATTCAGCGCCGCTGACCACTCCTATTTACCCCCAAGGTGTTTGCTCTACCTTGGCATGATGATGTTAGTCATATCATGCATATGTTGCCTTGCAGTGCCTACTTTTGACATCATATATGTCATCTGCTTAGTTTAGACATGTTCTGTAATGCCACATGTTTAGTTTCTATATCATATATGGGAATTATGCAGTCTCATGTCTTTTAGCCAGCCATAATATATGTGAAATGTGCAATGCCATCCTGTTTAACCAGGCATCATATATTTGAATGATATCTTGCCCATCCTTTTCTTCATTACATTTTTGTCGACAATGTTTGTACATTAAACTACTCTTCCTGTGAATCAGCCATTTGGGTGGGAGATGGAAAAATCTAGAGTGAAAACAAGGCCTTCAGAGCAGATAGTGCTACCTGTCGAAGCAAATCTCTTGTTGGGTACCGATAGCTCCTTAGAGATGGATTCAGAGACAGATGACCAGTCCTATTCCCCTAATGAGGTGTATGCTCTAACTTGGCATGGTTATACTGCTCATATCATGCGTACGGTGTCTTGCGTTGCATAGTTTAGACATCATATATGCAATCTTCAACACCATGTTCTTAGTTCAGACATCATATCAAATGCCCTCTGTTTAGCATATAAATCACATATGTGAATTAAATGACGCGATCCTGATTACTTAGATAACATGTAGGTGAATTATGTCATGCGATCCTGTTTTGTTATTCATTATATCTTTGAATTATGTTATGCTATGCTATCCAGTTTAGACAGACATCATATATGTGAAATTATGTCATGCTATCCGTTTTAGTTAAACAATATACTCCCTCCGTTCCTTTTTATAAGGTGTATTTATTTTTTCAAAAGTCAAACGACTGCATGTTTGACCAAGTTTTTAGAAAAATATATCAATATCCACAATATGAAATTTATATAATTTGATCAATCATGAAAGGTAGTTTCATATTTTATCCATTAGATATTGCAAATCTTTCTATTTTGTTCTATAATCTTGGTCAAACTTTGAAATGGTTGACTTGCACGGAAACCAATACACCTTATATTCTGAAACGGAGGGAGTACATGTCAACTATTTCATGCCCTCTTTTTTCCACACTATCTATTGCATCTATCTCTCATACAATGTCTGTACATTCAACTATGTTTCTTGTTTATCAGCCATTTGAATTGGAGTGGGTGATGCCAGTATCTAGTGGATTAAAAACACGGTCTTCAAATAAAACAGTGCTACCTATTGGTGGAGATAGCACCCCAGTTGGACATGCACAAGAACCAGCCCTACCACACATAACCCAAACTCTCGCAGATTGTACCTCTACTGCGATGGACAGAGAACCAGCTTCACCCAATCTAACCCCAAGCCCAGCCGATAGTAACCCAGTTCCTGTTGACACAGCACCATCTCCACCACAGAACTCCCAAACAAGAGCAGTTAGTAAGGCAGCTCCAGTGCCCAAAGGGCCAGTACTATCACGGCGAACCCCAGCTCCACCAGTTAGTACGCCTATTCCCGTGGAGGAAGCACAACCAGCCAGTCGTAGTTTAGCATCTATCGCATTTGATGTTGTTAAATCGTATGTGCGTATCTTCCCATCTTGGAAATATTATACTAAAGATGAAGGAAAATGCCAGTTGCGGGTGTTTGTCCAGGAGTTATGTGTAAGTAATGTTATTCATGGCAATTACTTTGCTTCGTCCCATACATCCTACCTCCATGATGGTTATAATACAACAAATTTTCCCATTTTTCTCTATAGAGAAGGACCGATTTGGAAACTCAGGATGAGGTAACCTGTGCTAATACCTCTGCTATCTTCAAGAATGCTTGGTGGCAGTATCGGAATTACCTGAAGAAAACGTACTTCACCGGCAAAGAAACTCATCAAATTCCCTTACGTTCTCCTGAGACACATTTACTGGACGATGACTGGAAACGCCTTGTTCTGTACTGGTCCCGAACCAAGAATGTGGTAAGGTCTATGAGCTCATTTTCTATTTTTAAGTATTATATTCTTGCGTCTTACTGTACTCTGTGCATGTAGAACAAGTGCCTAAACCTGAAGAACAATTGTTCTATTTAAGATTCCACTGCTATCATAGTTCAAAAAAGTGCTAGGCATTAATTGTGCGTTTTGCCACCACATTGCACTTTACTGACCAAAGCGCATGCTTATGCGCAGTTATGCACAGATTAAGCGTAGTTATGCGCAATGCATTTTGCCAACGCCTAGAGCCTAGGCGCGCTTAAGCGCTCGCTTAGGCATGCCTTTTTTAACTATGATTGCTTTGCTCTTGTATCATTGTATTTACTCATACAAATTTATTTTTAAATTGAAGGATCCAATCGAAACTCCAATGGCATGGCAGGTATGTTCATGCATGTTTCTTTAACAGGTTTGCTCTTATCAATAGCTCTTTTGATTTCAATTTCAATTGTGTATACAGTTGACTTTCATATCATGCACATTACTAGCATCACAATAGAGCCAATAGTGTTGTTGTACATGTAGACCCGTGGTACCCATCTGAAATCTTGTTGTGCCGTGTAGTTTCCCACACTTTGTATTCTTTCACTGCTGCTTTGTCTTGAACTGATATGATTTGAACCGTGTCTCTATTTTTATTTGGCAAGACAATGAAGTGACCATAGGACATAGATATATGTTTGTTTGATGCTTTTATTATGTACTAGTACTTGGCAATAGAAGACTTGGTAGTTTAATCCTGTCCACCTTACTAATGAATTGGTTCACCGAAATGAGTTTCATATACTAGTACATGCTAAAATTGTTATGTGTCTGCTTGTTTCTTCTTTTAGAATGCTGACAGAATATTGGGGAAGAGTGCCTTATTAAGCAATGGTAAAGGAAGTAATGCAGATAAGGTTCAGGATAGTGACACATCCTTGTTGGTCTCCAACAAAGCTGATAAAATAGCTAAGGAAGACTATCTTGAAGATAGCGAGACAACCCCAAAGTCCTGTCTTGGTTTAGTATTCGAGTTACTGGCCACTACCGCTTGCACAAGCTATTCAAACTCACTGTCTAAATCAGTTCGGTTTCTTGAGTCTCAACTACAAGCTGAAAGACATCGATCAGCTGTGCTGCGACAAGAAGCGGAAGGACTACGAAAGTCCCTGGAGCATTCAGATGCATAATTTCTGGTGCAACAGCAAGCTTTGGAGGATTTTAGCGCCAAACAGGACAAAGCTAATCAGCTTGCTAAGCTTATTGCTAGCATGGTGGATACCCAGGATAACGTTTCTTGAGCTCTTCTGAAGTTGTTTCAGTTATACTCTTGTTTTGCTGCCGCGTTTATTTGCACTGGTGGCCAATTTTGACGGCCAAGTGTATGTAATATGCTTCTTTGTTCCCTATATTTGCACTAGTGGCGAACTTTGATGCCCAGTGGATGTAATATGTGCAATAGCGGTAATAGGCTAGCCTTAATTGCTTGCTTATTTATTTCCTTATTCTCTTGTTTAGTTGTTTGCTTGTAGTCACTGCAGTTCTTTTTCTGTGTTTTTTTAGTGGCCACAATAGCCTATTTTTGGCAACTAGGCCAAAATAATCATGGCAACACACGAACTGTTGTAACCATGGGCCTCCTGCAGGCCGTATGATACATGGGCCTTCGTTCGGCCGTAGGAGCATTGGCCTTCTATATGGGCCGTAGGATCCATCGGCCTTCTATACGGGCCTTAGGGATCAATGGTCCTTCTATACGGGCCTTAGGGATCAATGGGCTACGGGCCGTAGGGTCCATGGGCCTTCTACGGGCCATACTATCCATGGGCCTCATACGGGCCATAGGATCCATGGGCCTTCTACGGGGCGTATCATCATTTTGCCAATCGTGGGCCGTACTATTCGTGGACCATAACGGGCGGTTAATAGGCTGTATTTGATAACTCTATGAAAACAGCCCAACGGGTTTTTTTGACATGAAAACGTCCCAATGTATTAACGGACCGCAAATGGGCCGACTGTAATGACGGGCTGAATTTGGCCCACAAGCAGAAAATGACAGTAATGGGCCGTATGTAACCGAATGCTGCAAATGAGCCCAAGAACCAATGGGCCCTGAGAAGGCCAAAAGATAACTTGGGTTGGAAACGGCCCAATGGAATAACGGGCCGTTAATGGGTATAAAGTGATACACTGTTCATTACGGGCCAGTTTCACCACGGGCTGTTAATGGGCCAAGAGTTACAAAGGTCCTCATATGGGCCAAAAGAAGTCATGGGCCACACACACGGGCCGGAAGTTAAAACGGGCTGAATCAGATTGGACGGCCCAGATGACGCTACTGGGCCTAATTCGGATAGGGCGTAACGGGCCCTGGGTTAGCGGGCTATAAATGGGCTATATGTGAACAGGCCGTTAACAGGCTTTCTGTGGGCCGGCCCGCCACCTTTTAACCAAGTCAAGCGGGCCGGCCTTTTCACAGGAATGGGCCTTTGTTGGGCCGTGCCACGTGTCGTCGTATCATAGGCACCTTCGGTCCAATGAGCGGATGACATCTGTCCCAACAGTGAGCCGACACGTGTTTCCTCCAGCCAATGATGATTTTACACGTGGAAAATCCCCATTGGTCGGGGCTGTTAACGGGTTATCGGATCCAAAACCCGACCCGCTAGCTTAATGGTGTTCCGTTACGGTGGATGCCACGTGTCGGTCACCCTTGACGAAAGCAGTTCTGTGACGCGGGATTTATCGTCATGGAAGTGGACACTTCCGTGATGATAATTTTGTAATGTCATGGAACACTTCTACGACAGCACAGGTATGACTATCTTGATTCTGTCATAAATTTGTCATGGATGTACATGCATGACAAAAAACGTGACCTACTATGACAAACACGTATCATCACGTAAGTGTATTTTTTTTGTAGTGTTAACTGCGACCAGAACAACCCTTCCACTCCATGATCTTTCCAATCTTTGAAAAACTCGGTCGCATCAGTAGCACTCTTTGCCAAGTCCGCCTATGCGTCTGCAGCACTCCGTAACTGATCCAGAGGGGCATACTTCGGATCTCCAAACTTCATCCGCAACAAAAAGGGCCTCCCAGCCGTGATATCTCCGGCTTCATGAAGCTCCTCCCTTATACCTCTAATTTCATAGCGAGTTTCCTTAGCCGCTTCCAAAGCCTTCTTTAGGTCGGCCGCTTTCGCTTGGCTTTCCTTTTCAAGGATCTCATATCGGCCGGCGGCATCTTTCAGCTCAACAACCATCTTGGCCATCTTATCTTCGCTCTGGCGATGAGCAGCCTGTTCGGCTTTTAACTCTTCGGCCGCCTTTAGGGCAGCCGCATCACTTCTCCCGGCTTGTTCCTTGGCTCGGGCAAGCTCCGCCTGAAGGGTCTCCACGGCAGCAGCCCCATCTGCAGTCATAGCATATTATAGATACTAGCATCATGCTCCTCTTAATATTTGCCGACAAGCTGAAAATACATACCCTGTGCCTCGTCAAGCCGCTTGTTCACAAGCGCGATGTCAGCATCCGCCACGTCAAGTTGCCGCTTTAGTTCAGCAAAATCAGCAGTCTGGTCAGCCGCCGGACCCTCAGCCACCTGCACATAATGCAGTGCAATCATTACCTGGGACTATGATCCTCTGTTTGCCGCCTCGGGATGGCAACAGAGTCTCAGGGGCTACTATCTATACAGAGCACACTCAGCATGTGCGGTACCGTCAAAAATATACATGTATATTACTTTGGTACCTCAAAGCCTCTTAGCAGGCTCGTAAAAGCTTCATTCAAACCGCTTTTGGCAGATAAAATCCTCTCAACCACCGTACCCATTAAGGTATGAGGCGCCTCTGAGATAGCCGATTGCTCCAGAAGACCCATCAGTGTGTCCGGTCGCGTGCCAGACAATCCCGGACTCTTCTGTTGCTCTCCTTGGGAGCCGAATACTCTAGACTTTGGGCAGCCGAAGTGTTAATTTCTGGCCTTGGCGGATCAGGAGAAAGCTTCCGTGACGACACCTCGGGGTCGTCAGCCCCATTTGGCGGGGAGGTAGGAGGAGGCATTTCGCTCTCCATCATCTCCGAAAGAAGATCCCCCGAAGACGAACTCTGTGGAGAAGGGCTACGAGCCGGACTGCAAGATATATGTCTCGGTTATTATTCTCAGAGATAAAACATGATATATTTACCAAAGTACTTTTGGTTCACTTACAGCTCGGTTGAGGGCTGGTCCCCTTGCGGGCGCTGTACGAAAAGGACGCCCTCTAAGGCAGGGCCCCCTGGCAAAGGTATCTTCCCTCGTTTGGAAGCCTCCGTTTCCAAGTCTTTAGTGGCGGCCCTTTTCTTCCCGTGAGGAGAGGGGATTTTAGATTCACCTCCCAGATTATCCTCCCTCACGGAGGCACTTACTCCCACGGTTTGGATGTGTAAGGTATGAAGCCTGCCTTTGGCTTCTCTATTCCTCCCTTCATCTTCTCCTGATGGCACCTGATAGGGTGCGCGCTCAAGCATCCTGATTAATAAAGGATCCGGTGAGCCTTCGGGAAGGGGGGCCGAACACCTGATCCTCTCCGCCTTCCTTATCCAGTCCTGGCAGAGAGCAATTTTTCAGAATGATATTGTGACAAATAAAAAGACAGCATTGTAACGCCCCAGATCCGATGCGCCAGGTGTCTTCCAGTTATTCGTCGTTTTTGCCATGTCATTTGCTTGCGTGTTGCATTTTGCCATGTCATCATCTGCATTTCATCTGCATCTTTTTCAAAACTTGCATCCGTTCGGGTCCCACCGGTTCTCTCTGTTGTCCGTTCGGAGTCCAGACCACTCGCACATCCGCGCACCCGCATGCCTCGCCCGCATTCCTGCAGTCCTGCTCGCCAGCGCCGAGTCAAGTACGAGCCCCTGCTCGCTCCACCGCACTCACCGCAGCCCTGCCGCTAGGTCCCGCCCAGCACTCGCCTCACCGCGCTGCCCCTTGCTGCACCCACGCGCACAAGCATGATCGTCAGTTTTCGCACCCCGTCGTTGTTCTGCTGCACCTGTAGCCGCTGCGTTGCTCGCCGTCGTCGCCGGTAAGTTGCTGTGCATCCATGGCTCCTAGACCGGGCCTTTGCCTGTTCAAATAGTGTAGCGACCCTCTCTGGACACAAGCATCACAGCTAGCGCAGTGGCTACTGCAGATCGTGCCAACACAAGAGGTCTTGGGGTCAAATCCCGGGGTGCCCCCAATTCTTTTGCCCCTGTTTTTTTTTTCAGTGTGCACACCCATAGCCAGTTGGGCCCGATTCCACTTCTGGGCCGCTGCACTCTAATGCTTTTGGCCCGTGCATATGTTTTTCCCAGTCTGTGTATTTTAGCATTTTTCCAATGCGATCTTAATTACAGAAAATGCCCCTGTTTTGTATTGTTAATAACTAAATATGCATGCATCCAAATTAAACAAACTATATATGTAAAATGCTTAGAATTTCGTCTAGTTTCACAATATGCAGCTTTCATCCATGCTAAAAATGTTTAATTTTCTGTTTGCCTTAATTTGCTCAAATGACATGCTAAAATGACTTATTTCATAACTAAATAATCGTAGCTCGGAATTAAATGTTCTTTACATGTAAATGGGCTAGAAAAATGCCTAGTTTAACATGTGCACTTTATTTTCCTGTTTAACAGCAATAAAATATGTTTTAGGGCAGAACAGTACCAAATTCGAAATATGGACATGAGGATTTTTTGGAATTGTTGTTTGTTGTTCCTGCCTCATTTAAACTTGCCTAAATAGTTAGTTTACTTATGCTTCACCTCTTGCCATATTTAACAACATTTAATATTGTTGGGTACAAAACCGAGAGAGAACTAAATAATTGATGTGGTGTTTCGTCAATATGCAACTCGTTGCATATTGAGCTCCACTTAATTTGTAGTGTTGTTTGTTGCACTTTGCCATGCCATGCTCTTTAAACCAGACATGCATCATACTTGGTTGTGCATCATGCCATGTTTATGGTTGTGTGTTTACCATGTTGTTTGTTTCTTTCCGGTGTTGCTTCTTAGTTCCGGTAATGTTGCGTTTGTGAGGATTCGTTCGACTACTCCTGTTCGTCTTCTTCATGGACTCGTTCTTCTTCCTAGCGGGATTTCAGGCAAGATGACCGTTACTCTGGATCTCACTACTATCATTGCTATGCTAGTTGCTTCGTTCTATCACTGTGTTGTGCTACCTATCCCTTGTTTATCAAGCCTCCCAAATTGCCATGTCAGCCTCTAACCTTTTACCCTTCCTAGCAAATCGTTGCTTGGCTATGTTACCGCTTTGCTCAGCCCCTCTTATAGCATTGTTAGTTGCAGGTGAAGTTGAAGATTGCTCCATGTTGGACAAGATTACGTTGGGATATCACAATATCTCTTATTTAATTAATGCATCTATATACTTGGTAAAGGGTGGAAGGCTCGGCCTTATGCCTGGTGTTTTGTTCCACTCTCGCCGCCTTAGTTTCCATCATACCGGTGTTATGTTCCTTGATTTTGCGTTCCTTACGCGGTTGGGTGATTTATGGGACCCCCTTGACAGTTCGCTTTAAATAAAACTCCTCTAGCAAGGCTCAACCTTGGTTTTACCATTTGCCTACCTAAGCCTTTTTCCCTTGGGTTTCCGGAGCCTGAGGGTCATCTTTATTTAATCCCCCCCCCCCCGCCCCCCGGGCCAGTGCTCCTTCGAGTGCTGGTCCGAAATGGGCAGACTGCGGGGCCACCATGGGGCAACTCGAGGGCTGGTTTTACTCGTAGGCTGACCTATCTGGTGTGCCCTGAGAACGAGATATGTGTAGCTCCTATCGGGATTTGTCGGCACATCGGGCGGCTTTGCTGTTCTTGTTTTATCATTGTCAAAATGTCTTGTAAACCGGGATTCCGAGACTGATCGGGTCTTCCTGGGAGAAGGAATATCCTTCGTTGACCGTGAGAGCTGGTGATGGGCTAAGTTGGGACACCCCTGCAAGGTATAAACTTTCAAGAGCCGTTCCCGCGGTTATGTGGCAGATGGGAATTTGTTAATATCCGGTTGTAGAGAACTTGACACTTGACTCAATTAAAATGCATCAACCGCGTGTGTAGCGGTGATGGTCTCTTTTCGGCAGAGTCCGGGAAGTGAACACGGTTTTGGGTTATGTTTGACGTAAGTAGGAGTTCAAGATCACTTCTTGATCATTGCTAGCTTCACGAACGTTCCGTTTGCTTCTCTTCTCGCTCTTATTTGCGTATGTTAACCACCATATCATGCTTAGTCGCTGCTGCAACCTCACCACTTTACCCCTTCCTTACCCATTAAGCTTTGCTAGTCTTGATACCCATGGTAATGGGATTGCTGAGTCCTCGTGGCTCACAGATTACTACAACAACAGTTGCAGGTATAGGTCATGCGATGATCTTGACGCGAGAGCGATGTTACTTGTTTTGAAGATTCTTCTTCTGCTTCTTCTTCGATCAGGGGATAGGTTCCAGGTCGGCAGCCTGGGCTAGCAGGGTGGATGTCGTTTGAGTTTCTATTTGTGTTTCATCCGTAGTCGGATGCTGCTCTTATGTATGGTGTTAATGTATTTGTGTGGCATTATGTGCCTCTTGTATGTGTCCCCAACTATTGTGTAATGGTATGATGTAATGATATCCACCTTGCAAAAGTGTCTTGTAACGCCCTCGATGCGACTATATCTCCCACGTGTCGAATCACGACTTAGAGGCATAACCGCATTGAAAGCAATGTCGCAAGTGAGGTAATCTTCACACAACCCATGTAATACATAAGGGGAAAAGATACATAGTTGGCTTACAATCGCCACTTCACACAATTACATGAATAAAGCATTACATCATCCAGATACAATCAAGGTCCGACTACGGAACCAAAATAAAAGAAGAACCCCAAATGCGACAAAGGTCCCCGATCGACCCCAACTGGGCTCCACTACTGATCAACTAGAACGAAACAACACAAAGGGCAAGATCTTCATCGAGCTCCTCCTTGAGCTTGGTTGCGTCACCTGCTCGGTAACATCGACACCTGCAAACTGGTTTTGGAAGTATCTGGTGAGCCACGAGGACTCAGCAATCCCATTACCATGGGTATCAAGACTAGCAAAGCTTAATGGGAAAAGAAGGGGTAAAGTGGTGAGGTTGCAGCAGCGACTAAGCATATATGGTGGCTAACATACGCAAATGAGAGCGAGAAGAGAAACAAAGGAACGGTCGTGAAGCTAGCAATGATCAAGAGGTGATCCTGAACACCTACTTACGTCAAACATAACCCAGAAACCGTGTTCACTTCCCGGACTACGCCGAGAAGAGACCATCACGGCTACACACACGGTTGATGCGTTTTAATTCGGATCAAGTGTCAAGTTATCTACAACCGGACATTAACAAATTCCCATCTGCCACATAACCGCGGGCACGGCTCTCGAAAGTTTATACCCTGCAGGGGTGTCCCAACTTAGCCCATGACAAGCTCTCGCGATCAACGAAGGAATAGACCTTCTCCCAGGAAGACCCGATCAGTCTCGGAATCCCGGTTTACAAGACATTTCGACAATGGTAAAACAAGACCAGCAAAGCCTCCCGCTGTGCCGACAAATCCCGATAGGAGCTGCACATATCTCGTTCTCAGGGCACACCGGATGAGCAAGACGTCGGGTTGGCATAGACCCTGGTTGCCCAAGGGCGCCGGACATCGCTCGGTTTGGACCAGCACTTAGACAAGCACTGGCCCGGGGGGGCTAAAATAAAGATGACCCTCGGGTTGGCCGACCCAAGGGAAAGGGATAGGTGGTGGTGAGGCAAATGGTAAAACCAAGGTTAGGCCTTGCTGGACAAGTTTTATTCAAAGCGAACTGTCAGGGGGGTCCCATAAATCACCCGACCGCGTTAGGAACGCAAAATCCGGGAACATAACACCGGTATGACGGAAACTAGGGCGGCAAGAGTGGAACAAAACACCAGGCATAAGGCCGAGCCTTCCACCCTTTACCAAATATATAGATGCATTAAAAATATAAGAGATATTGTGATATCCCAACCAAAATCCTGTCCACCATGGAGAAATCTTCAACTTCACCTGCAACTAGCAACGCTATAAGAGGGGCTGAGCAAAAGCGGTAACATAGCCAAACAGTGGTTTGCATAGGAAAGGTGTCAAAGGTTAGAGGTTCATGGCAATATGGGATGGCTGGACAAAAAGGCAATAGGTAGCGCAGCATAGCGAAAGAACGAGGCAACTAGCATAGCAATGATAGTAGTGAGATCCAGGGTAGCGGTCATCTTGCCTGAAATCCTGCAAGGAAGAAGAACGAGTCCATGAAGAAGACGAACGGGAGTAGTCGAATGAATCCTCACAATCGCAACATTACCGGAACTAAGAAGCAACACCGGAAAGAAACAAACAACATGGTAAACATACAAGCATAAATATGGCATGATGCACAATCAAGTATGATGCATGTCCGGGTTTAATGAGGCATGGCATGGCAAAGTGCAACAAACAATACTACAAGTTAAGTGGAGCTCAATATGCAACGAGTTGCATATTGACGAAACACCACGACAAGTTATTTAGTTCGATCTCGTTTATGTACCCAACAATATTAAATGTTGATTAACATGGCAAGGGGTGAAGCATAACAAAACTACCTACCTAGGCAAGTTTAAATGAGGCCAGAAACAACGAACAACAAGTCCGGAAAATCCTCATGTGCATATTTTAGAAATGGTACTGTTCTGCCTAAACAATATTTTAATGTTGTTAAACAGGGAAATAAAGTGCACCATGTTAAACTAGGCATTTTTCCACCCCATTTACATATAAAGAACATTTAAAATGGAGCTACGGTTATTTAGTTATGAAATAAATCATTTTAGCATGGCATTTAGCAAATTTAAACAAACAGCATTTAAACATTTTAAACATGGATGAAAGTGGGATATTATTAATCTACACAAAATTCTAAGCATTTTACATGTTAAAATCATTTTAATCCGATGCACGGTTAATGAGTTATTAAATGCATGAAGTTTAGGGTCCAATCTGTAAAACTGAAAATCACCGGATAATGCTAAAATCGCAAATCTGGAAAAAAAATGCTATCGGGCCGAAACTGCAGCCTGGCCCAACAGGAGAAAAAAAAAGGGGGGCGCTGGGGCTGCTCACATCGGGCCAACAGGCCGGCTGGCTTGGGGCTGGGCCTTGGAGCAGAGCAAGCTGGCCCGGCTGGGTCTGTGGAGGGAGTCGGCTGGGGGGGCGCAACCGGGCCTTGCTGGAGTGCGATCGAGGCCTCATGTCCACGCGTGCGCGGTCAACGCACGCGGTCGAGCGTTCGTTCCCGAGCTGTTCTGTTCGTTTCTGAAGAAGGAACACCGCAGCAGGGAACAGCGGCGCTGGAGCTCGCGACGGGAAGCAGGGGACGCAGGGCGGCGGCAGGGACTTGGCGCGGACGACGGCAGGGAGGGCGGAGGCCGTCGGGAACCGATTCCCGGCGGTGGGGGGCGAATCCGGCGAGGCAAGGTCCTGGCGGCGGCGAATTTGCCGGTGTCGGGGACGAGGCGCGGGAGAGCAGAGGGCCTGCGAGGCGGCGCAGCGAACGAGGCCTGGCGAGGGGCGGAGCTTGACGGATCCAGTCGCGGGACACCAGTGTGCTGGGTCACCGGAACGGCACGGAAGCGACCGGCGACGAAGCTTGGGGCGGCATCCATGGCGCTGTTGCTGTAACCTGAAGAAGGGAGGGAGAGAGAGATTCAGAGAAAGAAGGAAGAGAAGGAGGGACCGAGGGAGAGGGCGCGGGGGCTCATCTGCTGGACTGGATGGCTGAAGGGGCGCTCGCGAGAGGAGGCGGAGCTCCGGACTGCTGCTGCTGCTTGGGTGGCTGGCAACCACCGGCGAGGCAGAGGCGCGGGGACAAGGAGGCACAGCCTCGTGCGTTTCCTTGGGCGCGCGGGCTTGGGAGAAGGAGATCGAGCTCC
Source organism: Triticum aestivum (assembly GCF_018294505.1). Classification (NCBI taxonomy): domain Eukaryota; kingdom Viridiplantae; phylum Streptophyta; class Magnoliopsida; order Poales; family Poaceae; genus Triticum; species Triticum aestivum. Next base: position 128,330,984 of record NC_057801.1, read on the forward strand.
TGGTTGCTGCTGGTCGAGGAGGGCCGAGGGGATCTCTGGTTGGTGGGGATCGGTAGATGGGTGGATCGACGGGACTGGGTGGCAGGGAAGATCGAGGAAGGAGGAGGCTGCGGTGGGATTGGCCGATGGGGAAATCGAGGAGGATTCGGAGGAGTGGCGGCGGCGTGGGGATGGATGGGACATGATCCCTAGATTTTAGGGTTTGACTGCTTATATATAGCGAGTGGGTAGGCTTAGGGTCATTTGGTCCCTTCGATTAAAATCGGACGGTCGCGAAAAATAGGCTAGGGAGTCCAAATAAGAAAACGGAGACGTTTTGTAGACGTTAGGGGATGATTCGGACCCAACGGTAATGACTGCCCGGGTCGGGTTCAGGGGAGTTTCGGACACGCACGCGAGGGGTCTGAGTAAAATGTAGAGAGGGTCAAACGGTCAGACAAGAGGGACCCAACAACCTGGTTGGTCTCGGAATGGTCCACAAAAGCAAGGGGGGCGCGGCAACTACGAGCGGATGCAAGTTTTAAAATATGACGGCAACGGAGTGCTGATGCAATGCGAATGATGCGATGATGAAATGCAAGACATGAACAAAAATGCAAAACGAAAGACAAAAACCCAACCACGGAGAAAATAAAATATCGCATCTCTGGAAAAGGCAGGAGTTGGAGTTACGAATATGGAAAGCTACAACCGGGGCGTTACAACACTCCACCACTACGAGAGGATCTCGTCCCGAGATCTAGGATGGCACCGGAGGAAACGGAAGAGAAAGAGAAGAGGTAAAACTAAGTTGCTTCTTTGACCAATGAATGAAAACCAAAGAACCTTGAGAGGTTGAACAAATTGAAAGAAAACGAAACAACGGAGATGGCCAAGATTGCAAATAATTCGTTGGGCAAGAGGAACAAGGAACATGATGAGAACCAAGAGGTTGCAAAGACATGAATCAAGAGTTTCACGAACGACAAGAATATGACCACCTCGTATAATGAGATAGCCAAAGAACAAGAATGACAGAATTTGGACAGCACTCCGGTAGAAAAGAGAAGAAAACTTGATGAGATGAAAAGATATTGAAGAGATGATACAACAGTCCGGTTAAATGGATAAGAATGAAAAGAACACGATGCTCACAATACGAGATGATGAGTGAAAAGAGCAACATCACAATGCCTCCGGAAGAAAGAATAGAAGATAGATCATAGGAATAACAGAATGGAGAAGAAAATGCCAACTTCTGCCACAAATGATCTTGGAAAGCACCCTTCCGAGAAGGTTAGAATGGAGTTGTTAGAAAACCAACAACGAAAAGAACAAGCTTGTTGTGGGCTTATGGAACACATCTCAAAATGATGAGGTGACAACCGGCCACTAATGGAAACAATTGATTGGTTGAGATCAATGAAGATAAGAGAAACCTCTTCCACCAAGATGAGAAGAAGAAAATTTGATCATAGATAAGCACCACAAATAGCAGCATTCCTTAGGGAAGGCTTTAGGTGAAATCTATACCCAAGATAACTCCATGTCGGGGGTTGGATGCGACATATGCCAACGGGTGGCTTATCATGGTGGGGGCGAGTAGAACGTCACCGGTGCCTGGAAACGGGATGAGGCGCAGACATGCGCGCCGACGAATCTTACCCAGCTTCGGGGCTCTCCGGGGAGATAACACCCCTACTGCTGCTCTGCGGGGTCTCCGCATGATCACTAAGGTATGATAGTACAATGGTGCTCCTTGAGCTGTTTCGGGAGGCAGGAGGGAGCAAGGCTAGCTCTCTCCCTTGGTTTGTTATGTGTCTGAATCTATCCAGCGCCGAACCCTTTGCATGGGTGCCCCGGGGGGTTTATATAGGCCTACCCCCCGGGGGTACAATGGTAATCTGACTGGGCGTGGCCCCCAGCCGCCAGTCTCTCTCGCAGCCGTCTCCCCTGCCGGCTTCTGGGGCCCGCTATCTGGCGGGCCCCGCGGACAGGCCGAGCACTGTGCGACGCCCCTGGTGACGCAGGCTTGGTCATGGGGTCGTGGGAAAAGTGCCGCCATCTATCAGGCGATCGCTGTCGCCACTCCCCGTCCAATCTGGTTTATGGCTTGTGGGGCCCTGACTGGGAGGCGGCCGACTTCGGGGAGGCCGACTCCCGCAGGGCCGTCTTCGGGCTCTCCGGCCATCTTCTTCTCTCTCACTGACAGGGGGCCCGGCGATCCTCGGGCCGTACAGGCCGCCGTCGTGGGCACAGTGCCTTGTGTACTATGGCTGAAGTCAGGGGAGGCATGGCAACAGTGTCGCGCCTCACCGGAGATCTCCCGGTGATACGGCTCACTGCAGCCATGCCTTCCTCCCGTGGGCTTGAGGGGACGGCCACGTCGGGGCCGTACCCTGCGTCGGTCTTCGTGAAAGGTCGCGGGCCGACTCTCATATTCGGCCCCCTGAAAGGTCGCAAGCCCGGAGTCGGCTTGTTTCAGAGTCGCCGTCTAAGGACTCGGCTTCCTCGAAGGTCGCCAGCTGGGACTCGGCCTTCTCGAAGGTCGCCAGCTGGGACTCGGCTGAGGGGCGCGGCCTGCCCCGATGTCTTAAAAGATCTTGGGTCCCGGGTCAGCCTACCCGTGGCCCATTCCTCCGACAGTAGTCCCCGAAGCTGGTGAAGCCCGGCGGGCGCCGCCTCGCGGGGCTTCAACAGTTTCAATCTTCCCGACGCCGACTCTGAGACTCGGCCGCGGTTCCCTTGGTCCGCCATGCCGAAGTCGGACTGGCTCCGCGAGGAGCCGCCGCTCGTAAGTCGTGGCGGGAAATGGGCGGCGTATCGGTTACGCTTCCCTGCCATTATTGAGGCGGTCCTATCGCACGGCGCCACGTGGAGGCGATAGTCTGCCTGCCCACGCGCGTGACGGGATGGGCCGCCAGGTGGGGCCCGCCACTACCGCGCCTCGGCTCCCGAGCAGATCCGCTGTGGCCGAGGGCGGTTGGCATCCCCACGTCGTTACTGCGCGCAGTAACTTCGTGGGGGGTTAATCGTGGGCGGCGTGGGGCCGCGGGCGCAGTTAATCCCCACGTCGCCCCCTCGGCTTCTCAGCCCGTTGGGCTATAAGTAGGCAGGAGGGAGCGGGGCGGCAATGTACGCACACCTTCTCCCCCGCTCTCCCGCCCTTCCTTCCTCCTTCACTGCAAGCCACAGCTCTCTTCCTCCGCCGCGAGCCAAGGCTCCCCTCCTCGCCGGCGATGAGTTCTTCTTCCGCCGCGCCCCCACCCCGCGCTCCGGCGTGTGGGACGGTTCGGACGTGGAGGCGGAGGACATCGAGTTCCTTCGCCGGACACGCCGCCTCCCGAGCGCGGACTTGGTGCAAGCCCGTCCCGCGCCGGCGGGAGAGATCCGGCCCGCGCCGGCGGAGGGCGAGCGGGTCATCTTCCGCTCGCATCTCATGCGCGGGCTGGGGCTTCCGGCGAGCGGATTCTTCCGCTCATTTCTCGAGTTCCAAAGCCTGCAGCCGCACCACCTCACCCCCAACGCGGTGGTGCTTCTCTCCGCCTTCGCCACCCTGTGCGAAGGCTACATCGGCGTTTTCCCCATCCTCGAGCTGTGGGGGGAGTTCTTCTCTTCAAAACTTGGCACCCAGGCCGCCGGCACGCCGGCTCAGTGCGGCACCTACATCGCGGTGCGGCGCACGACGGCCGACAATCCTTTTCCGCCCATCCCGCTGGTGAAATCGGTGAAGATGTGGCAGAAGTCTTATTTCTACGTGAAGAACATCTCCACCGACGGCGACTGGGTCAATCTGCCGCCTTTCGACCCCGAGCCGCTGACTGGCCGGCTGGCCAGTTGGTCCCATCGGTCCAAATCGCTTTCACCCTCCGGAGCCGGCGCCGTGGCGCGACTCCGAGTCATGCTGCAGTCGGAGGGGCTCGTTGCCTCCGATCTTCTGGCCGCCTTCGTGGCGCGCCGAGTTCTTCCGCTCCAGGGTTGGCCTCACCTCATCTGCCAGATGAGCAGCCGCCACGATCCGAGCCGGCTGTGCACCAAGGACATGCCGCGTGGGGAGGTGGCGAACTTGGTGAACCACATCGCCCACTGCGGGTTCACGGAGGAGTGGCGGTTCGGCAAGGAGCAGTACTCGCGCGACAACCCCCCTCCAATGGTGAGTTACATCCGTCGGTAGTTCGATCTTGTTTGCGTCTGACTTCGAACTCTGACTATTGCTGACGACCCTCGAGCAGAATCCCCTCATAGCACCCGCAGTCGGCGCCATCAGAGAACCTCGCGATTACGTCCCAGATCGCGAGGCCAGCGACGTTGACGACCACGACTTGGGGGCCACGGCGCTGGAGGCCGACGCCGAAGGCGGCGGAGAGGGGGCAGACGACGGCCTCAGGCCGTCGGCAACCTTTGCCGACTGGCCCGAGGACGACGTCGACACGGAAGTCGTCCCGCGCCGCCAGCCGAGGGCCGGTCCCTCCAGCCAAGCCGGCGCGAAGAGGCGTCACGCCGGGCCGAGTGCGCCCGGCGGCAAGTCGAAGAAGTTCAAGGGAGCCGCCGCCGCGACCAAGTGGGAGGAGGCGGCCGCGAAGGCCAACCGCTTCCGGAAGGAAGTGAGAAGGCCGCCACTGGTTTCTTCGTAAGTCCTTTACTCTTTCATTTTCTTGCTGAATCTTTATCCGACTCTTGTTTGATCTTCCCTCCAATCTTCTCCAGAGCTCCCCTCTCCCTTGAGAGAGCCGCCGTCCCCTCCATCACGGGGTCGGTGGAAACGTCCGCCAACACTCGGCGGATTGATCCCGCCGCCGAACTTCGGGAGGCGACGGAACGGAACGCGCGGGAGAAGCGCGAGGAGGAGGAGGCCGACCGCCTGGAGAAGGCGGAGGCCGAGAAGGCGGCCGCCAACGCCCAGCGACGTCTGGAAGAGGCCGAGACCGCGGCCGCAGCGAAGCGGCATGCTGAAGAGGCCGTTCGTCGCCGAGCGGCGATGCTCGTCCCCCCGCTGTCGTCGGTGCCGCCGGCTCACGAGTTCACGGGGCAGACCGGGGAGGTCGGCACCGCGAACCCTCTCACGGAGGAGGGCGGCGACATCTCAGGCTCGGATACTCACGCGCCGCCTCCGCCGCCCCCGCCGCCTCCGTCTTCGAGGCCGCATGGCAAACAGCCGGTGGACCCGCAGGATCCTCCGACCGCGGACGACGCCGAGGCGCAGCTGCTTCTTCAAGTCGCCGTGCCGATGCGCCGCCGGATTGAGAGGACGAGCTCAGCGCCGCGAGCTCGGGAGACTGGCGCCGCAAGTTCGGCGAATCTGGACGTCAAGGCTTCTAGTGCCGCGCCCACCGGCTGGCTGCGGGGAGGCGGCACCGGCCCACTGAACCAGGCCCTCCTAGACGTCCAGTCGAAGCTGCGCGAAGAGGGCGACGCCCTCCAACTCTGCACCAGAGCGCATCTGGCCCTTCGGACCTCCGTACGGGTATGTTTCGTTTCTTCTTTTGATTTTTGTCTTCTTCTGTGGGGGCGCGCCAGCGCACCCACTGGGTGTAGTCCCTGAGTTCGGGGCCGGCTGCTGAGCAGGCGGCTCGGAACTCCTTCTGGCGAGCTCCGAAGACTAACTTTTACTTTGCCGGCCTTGCAGGAATACCACAATCTCCGCGCCGCTGCCTTCAACCGCAACGTTGAAGAGCTGAAGAAACGGACCGCCGATCTGACGGAAAGCCGAGGTGAGCTAATTCTTCCTTCTTCGTGGGGGCGCGCTGGCGCACCCGCGGGCTGTAGTCCCCGAGATTCGGGCCGACTGCTGAGCAGTCGGGCCGGATCTCCCCGGCGACCTGTCTTCCTTCTTCTCCGCGGGGGCGCACTGGCGCGCCCACGGGCTGTAGTCCCCGAGATTCGGGCCAACTGCTGAGCAGTCAGGCTGGATCTCCCCGGCGACCTTCCTTACTTATGACGTTCTTGTCTTTTTACTTCGATCTTTAGGCGCCAATGCCACCCTCCAAGAGCAGCTGGGCGAGGCCAACACCGCACGTCGCGCCAAGGAGGAGGAGTGCGACAAGCTCATCCAAGAGCGCGACCTGCTGGCGACGCAGCTGGCCGAGCAGAAAGAGCAGCTCCGGAAGGCGCAGGAAGACGCCAAGTCGCGGGAAGATGCCCTCATATCCGAGTTCGAGGTCGAGCGCTCCGCCTGGACCGACCGGGAGGCGATGCTGACTTCCGGCTACGACGAGCTCGAGGACGTCGTCGATGGTAACTCTTTTTTCTCTTCTTTGGTCTTCCGACTCTGTGTCAGGCTGATTTCTGATTTTTCTGACTGTCTTCTTTTCCTGTCTTGGCAGACTTCTTTCCCGGCCACTCGCAAGCCGTCCCTCTGGCCATCGAGGCGGCTCGGGAGGAGCGGAGGGCGAAGGGCGAAGTGATTGCTGCCAACGCCCCCCGAACCATCGACGAGCAGCTCCTGAGTATCGAGGTTCCTCTTCGTCCTGCGCACCGTCAGCTGCGCCGTCTTCAGCGCGCCGGCGCCCAAGTGGTTGCCGCCCTGTGGCCGGAGGTGCCGACTCTGTGCACCGCCAGCCGGACGGCCGACTGGCTAGAGGTCGCCGCCGGTCGCTTCGAGGCTTGGAGGGGCTCCTTGGCCCGTGCCGGAGCACGCCGGGCCTTGGAGTTCGTCAAAGGGTGGTATCCGGGGCTGGACCTGGACCGCCTGGCCGCGTTCCGGTCAGAGGCCCAGGCCGAGCTGGAGGCCGTAGAAGGCGCCCTTGTCGAGCGCGCGGCGGCGATCGCCGAGTACACGGACACCAGTGTCTTTGTGCCCGAGCGGACCGAAGGCGGCGAGGAGGTACCGCTGGAGTGGTTCGGGATGCACCCGGAGTGCGAGGAGGACTCAGCGGAGGTGATCGGCTCCAGCACCGAGGAGGAGGACGAGTCGGAGGACGGAGGCGAGGAGGAGGCGCCGGAGGACGAAACAGGCGGCCAGCCTCAGCCTGATCGCGCCTCCAGCAACGAGCCGCAGAAGGACAAGGCGACTGTCGCCGGAGGCGACCAAGCCGAGACCGCCCCGCCGACTGCCCCGACGTCCGACACCGCCGCCACCTCCGACCCTCCGACTCCGGAGGCCGCCCCCTAGAGTGCTTCAGTTTTACCTGTCTCTTTTGTTCTTTAAAACCTTGTCAGTTTCGAACAATTCCACCCGCGGGGTGTATTCGGCCAAGGGCCTTATGTAAATATTTATCTACTTTCCGCCTTTCCTTGCTTTTTGTTTCTTTAGACTTTTTCCTTTGCCGCCTTCCCTTAGTCACCGTCTTGCCGGCTGGGCGGCCGCTCTGCGGTCCGCCGCCGGGTCAAGTGCGTAGCTTCTTTAGGGAGGCAAGTACTTAGTCGTTTAGAATATCTTAGCAAGTTGGCTAGAAACTGACAGGCCGACTATTTGAGAGTCGGCTATCTTTGATGAAAATTGAGACGGCGAGCCGACTGCCCGCGAGTCGGCTCGGTAAGGGGAGGCTGGTAGCCGGCTTGGGCTACGCGTAGCTCTTAAGTCCTTAGCCATTTTTCATATGTGCGCTCGTTCTTGCTTGTCCCCTGCCCACCGCCAGTCGCTCTGCGAGCTGTGGCTTTCGGCAGGAGACGGCTTTGAGCGCAGCACATTACTTGTCTGACTTCAGGGAGCATTTTGTAGCGCAAGATGGCGAGTCCCCGGGTCAACTAGTCAGACCCGGTGCCAGACAATATGATAAAAGGGAAAAGCATATTCACAAGCGTAATCCATATCATACAGATAATCAAAAAGGCAGTCCCCGAGCTCGTCCCGGGGGGCCTAAGGTCTTAGTACTTAATACAAAAGAGGGTAGCGCGATACATACTGCATCAACTGTAAAATCTCCGAAGAAGATTCGCGTTCCACGGGCGCTCTGTTTCTTTGCCGGAGTCGTCCCTCTTGCGTGCTCGAGGCTTCTGAGCGTCGATCAAATAGTAGGCGTCATTCCCTAGCACCTTGCTGATGATGAAGGGACCTTCCCAAGGCGCCGACAACTTGTGCTGGCCGGCTGTTCTCTGAATCAGCCGGAGCACAAGGTCGCCCTCTTGGAATGATCTTGGCTTGACCTTGCGATTGTAGTATCGGCGCAGACTCTGCTGGTAGATGCCGGACCGACTGAGTGCCAACAGTCGGCCCTCTTCCAGCAGATCGACGCCGTCTTGGCGTGCTTCTTCAGCCTCCTCCTTCGGTGTACATGGAGACTCGCGGGGAGTCGAACTCTATATCCGTCAGGATGACGGCCTCGGCACCGTAGACGAGGAAGAAAGGCGTGAAGCCGGTTGACTTGTTTGGGATCGTGCGCAGACTCCAAAGGACGACAGGCAGCTCTTCGACCCAACAGCCGGCCGAGCGCTCGAGTGGTTCGACCAATCGAGGCTTGATGCCGGACAAGATGAGGCCGTTGGCTCGTTCCACCTGGCCGTTTGACTGCGGATGGGCAACGGACGCTAAGTCCAGTCGGATGCCCTGCGTCGCGCAGAAACGAGCCAAGGCGCCCTTGGCGAAGTTGGTGCCGTTGTCTGTGATGATGTTGTGCGGTATGCCATACCGCACTGTGATGTCGACAATGAAGGTCACTGCTGTGGGCCCGTTTAATTTCTTGATGGGCTTTGCTTCTACCCACTTGGTGAACTTGTCCACTGCGACAAGCAAATGAGTTAGGCCGCCTCGGGCCGTCTTGAATGGTCCCAGCATGTCCAGGCCCCAAACTGCGAAGGGCCAGGCAATGGGGATTGTCTTCAGCGCGGAAGCCGGCTGAAGGGGCTTGGAGCGGAACATCTGGCACCCCTTGCATTTTTTGACTAACTCTTTAGCGTCTTCCAGGGCGGTTGGCCAAAAGAAACCGTGCCGGAAGGCTTTGGCCACGAGTGCCCTTGAAGCTGCGTGGTGGCCGCACTCGCCCTGGTGGATGTCTCTGAGGATCGCTTGGCCTTGCTCTGACTCTACGCAGCGCTGGTGGACGCCAGTGACACTGTGCCTGACTAGCTCTCTGTTGACTATGGTGTAGGATGCTGCTCGGCGTTGCACTTGCCGAGCCAGGGTCTCGTCTGCTGGTAACTCCTTGTTTACTAGGAACTTGAGGATGGGCTGCGCCCATGAAGGTGCTGCTATCTCTTCAACTGCTACTACAGCGACTTGGACAAGGGTGGCTGGGCTGGGAGGTGGCGGGCTGGAGTCTGCCGCCACTTGCTGGACTGGGAGAATCTCTGGGCCGACTGGGGCAGCTCCCGGGCCGACTGGCGCAGTCCCCGGGCCGGGCTTGGAAGTTCCCGGGCCGACTGGCGCAGTCCCCGGGCTGAGCTCTGGAATCCCCGGGCCGACTGGCGCAGTCCCCGGGCCGACTGTGGCTTTCTTGAGGTCGCTTGCTGGGGCCTTGGAGTCGGATCCGACTATTTCTGGCGGAGCCGGCACGAAGATGGAGTCGGATTCTGGTGAAGGCTTGATAGACGGCTTGAGGAGGCGCTGAAGGGCGACGCCGGAAGGTATTGCCTGGCGGGTGGAGCCGACTCGTGCCAAGGCGTCTGCTTGATCGTTGTCTTTTCTCGGCACGTGAAGGAATTCGCACCCCTCAAAATATCCGCTGAGTTGCTGCACCAGGAAGCGGTAGCTCGCCATGTTTGCGTCTTTGGCGTCCCAGTCGCCAGATGATTGCTGGATCACCAAGTCGGAATCGCCATAGCACAGGATCCGGCGAATGCCGAGTTCTTTGGCAAGCCGGAGTCCGTGGATGAGCGCTTCATATTCGGCGACGTTGTTGGAGGCGGCGAAGTGGATTTGCAGCACGTACTTGAGCTTGTCGCCCTTGGGGGAGGTGAGGACGACGCCGGCTCCAAGGCCGGTGCGCATCTTGGAGCCGTCGAAGTGCAGCCGCCAATGAGTAGAGTCGGGCGCTGGCGGCAGGTACTGGGTCTCGGCCCAGTCGACGATGAAGTCGGCCAGCGCCTGCGACTTGATGGCGGTGCGAGGTTGGTAGTAGATGGTGTAAGGGGCTAGGTCGATAGGCCACTTGGCCACTCCGCCGGAGGCATCTCGGCTTCCAATGATCTCGGCGAGTGGAGCGGTGCAAACCACAGTGATTGGATGCTCTTGAAAGTAGGGCTTCAGCTTCTTGGCGGCAAAATGCACGCCATAGCACATCTTCTGATAGTGAGGGTAGTTCTGCTTGGAGGTCAACAGTACCTCGCTCAGGTAATACACTGGTCTCTGGACCAGGAGCGCCTTGCCTTCCTCCTTGCGTTCAACTACAATGACTGTGCTGACAACCCGGCTGGTGGCGGCGATGTACAAGAGCATGGGCTCTTTGGGAGTCGGAGCCGCCAACACAGGGGGAGTCGCCAGCATCTTCTTCAGTTGGAGAAATGCCTCATCTGCCTTGTGGTTCCACTCAAAAAAGGTGGTCTTCTTCATCAGCTGATACAAAGGCAGAGCTTTCTCGCCCAGCCGACTGATGAATCGGCTGATTGATGCCAAGCAGCCGGTGAACTTCTGCACATCCAACAGCCGGCTGGGTACCTCCATTCTCTCAATAGGCTTGATCTTCACGGGGTTGCACTCTATGCCGCGTTCGGAGACCAAGAAGCCGAGGAGCTGGCCGGCTGGGACTCCGAACACGCACTTCTCAGGGTTGAGCTTGATCTGGAATCGGCGCAAATTTTCAAAGGTCTCTTTGAGGTCTTCCAACAGCGTCCCACGCTTTTCCGTCTTCACCACCACGTCGTCCACATAGACGTGGGCGTTTCTGCCGAGTTGCTTGAGGAGGCACTTCTGCATGCAACGCTGAAAGGTGGCGCCGGCATTCCTCAAGCCGAACGTCATTGTCAGGTAGCAGAAGGCTCCAAATGGCGTGATGAATGCGGTCTTCAGTCTGTCTGCTGGATTCAGCTTGATCTGGTGATATCCTGAGTAGGCGTCTAGGAAACTCAACAGCTCGCATCCGGCTGTGGAGTCTATCACCTGATCAATCCTTGGCAGAGCAAACGGGTCCTTCGGGCAGGCTTTGTTGAGGCTAGTGTAGTCTATGCACATCCGCCACTGCTTATTCTTCTTCAATACCAGTACTGGGTTTGCTAACCACTCCGGAAAAAACACTTCCATGATGAATCTGGCTGCTAGGAGCCGGGCTATCTCTTCTCCCACGACTCTTCTCTTTTCTTCTGACAGGCGGCGCAAGGGCTGCCTGACGGGCTTCACATCCGGCCTGACATGTAGCTTGTGCTCGGCGAATTCCGTCGGTACACCTGGCATGTCCTTGGGGGACCATGCGAAGATGTCCCGATTCTCACGGAGGAAATCGACGAGCTCGCCTTCCTATTTGCTGTCAAGACCGGTGCCTATGACAGCGTACTCCTCTAGTTTCTCCGGGTCCAAGGGTATCCTCTTGGTTTCTTTAGCCGGCTTGAATGATCCTTCTGCTTCCGACTCCTTGGGATTGGGCGACATCTCTGGCTGTTTTCCGGCCATCGCCACAACCCGGTCAAGGAGCCGCTTCTCGGTTGCGATCACCAAAGACTCGGCCAGCCGACTGCTCTCGGCCGCGCAAGCGGACGACTTCCGGTAGTCGCCGGCAATAGTCAGAATCCCCTTGGAACTCGGCATCTTCATCTTGAGGTAGGCATAGTGGGGAACCGCCATGAACTTGGCCAAAGCCGGCCGGCCAAGCAGCGCGTGGTATGGGCTCTCCAAGTCCACCACTTCGAACCAGACTGGCTCTCGGTGAAAGTGATCTTTGTCCCCGAAGAGGACGTCTATCAGAATCTTGCCGATTGGTGAACAAGAGAGACCGGGTACGATTCCATGGAACATGGTGCGGCTGCTCTGCAGCTGCCTCCGCCTGATTCCGAGCTTCTCCATGGTGTCCTTGTACAGGATGTTTATGCTGCTGCCTCCGTCTATCAGGACCCGCGAGAAACGGGCGGCCCGCCTATCAGTGGCCAAGGTCGCGCCTAGAACCAGGGCGTAGGAGCCCGGGCTCGGCATCACCTCTGGGTGATCTGCCCGACTCCAGCTGATAGGCTTCTCGGACCAATGCATGAACTCAGGAGCCTCTTTTGCCACTGCGTTGACTTCTTGCTGTTGTTGGCGCCTGCTGCGCCAATCATCTGCCAGACTGGTGAACACTACATATGCTCCGTGCTCTTCCGGAAACTCATCTTGGACCGCGCCGACCGGCCGGGCCACCGGCTGCTGGGGCGGCGGCGGAGGCGGCGGCCCTGCAGGCGGCGGAGGGGCGAGGCCGCCTCCCTTGGCGATCCTGGCGAGCCAGTGGCACTTTCTTGTGGTGTGGTTCGACGGCTTCGCGCCGCTGTGGAACTTGCAAGGACCATCCAGAGTCTGCTCATAGGAGAAAGCCGGCAACCAGTTGGACTTGCCGCCTTTCTGCCGCTTGGCCGGAGGCTGCCCCTCCGGCTGCTGATCTTCTACTGCCGCGACCTACCGACTGTTGGAAGCCGGCTGGGGGGCCTTGCGCTTGTTGTCGTTTTGCTGCTGTCGCCGGCTGGCGTCCCCAGCCGGGGTTCTGGGGGCTTGGGGAATCACCTTGCCAGCCGCGTTGACCTGAATCTCCGTCTTCATAGAAGAGTCGGCCGTAGCGTACTTGTCTGCTATGACCAGCAGTTCGTCGAGGGTTTCGGGCTCGTCGCAGAGGAGCTTGTGCTTGAGGAGGGTGCCCTCTCGGCACCCGGCCATGAAGTACTCGATGGCCTGCACCTCGTGCACGCCCTCGCAGGAGTTTCGAAGTTCGCCCCAGCGCGTGAGGTAGTCGCGTGTTGATTCTTTAGGGCCTTGCACGCACAAGGAGAGCTGGCGCGGCTTGGGAGGTCGCTTGTACGTGCTGGTGAAGTTGTGAATGAAGGCTTCAGTGAAGTCGACCCAACTGTTGATGCTGTGGGGCTTCAGGCTGTTCAGCCATGTCCGGGCCGTGCCCTGGAGCATGAGGGGAACATACTTCACGGCGACTCGCTTGTTGCCGTTGGCTATGTTGACAGCTGTGGAGTAGTCTATCAGCCAGTCCTTCCGGCTTCACGGAGCCGGTGTGCTTGGGCGTGTCTCGGGGAAGCGTGAACCCTTTGGGAAAGGCTCGTCTTTGATGCGGGGCCCGAAGCAAGGCGGACCCAGCTCATCTTCTTTTTCTAACGCCTGGGATCTGTGGAGTCGGTCGATCCGGTGGCGGACGTCATTCTCTCCGACTCCCTCTCGGCGGCCGAGGCGACCTCCGAGAGTCGGATGCTCAACAGGCGGCGGAGAAACTCGCCGCTCTCTTCAGGGTGGGGGAGGCAGATAATCATCTCGCCGTTCCACGCTCTGGGCGGCCGTCTTGGTCGCGCTCGATGGTGATGCGAGTCCGGCTGTGACTGACAGCCGGCTCCTTCTCTTTCCTTCCGCGGGCTCCGCCAGTCGGCGTCCGGGAGGTCGCGCCTCGATCTCGGCGAGGGGGTAAGTCGTCGTTCGGCTGCTGCAGCGCGTCTGCACGGCCGCCTGCCGCATTCTGTGCAGCAACCGCGTCGAGGAGCTGCTAGACTCGCTCCGTCATTACCCGGCGCTCTTCGCCTTCGAAGTTCTTCAGCTCTTCGGTCGCCGCTTGGGCGGCGTGGATGTTCTCCGCAGGGGTGGCGTACACGGGGCGTTTCGCCCCGAGCAATCGGCGATGGCTGCGTCGCGCTCTCGGACCGCACCTAGACGGCTCGGCCCAGTCGGAGCCGGCGAGCCGCCTACAGCGCGATCCATCTCACGCTGGTATGCTTCTGACAAGCGCCTCATGCTCGCCAACTTCTTAGCGCCTTCAATGATCTGAAGGCGGCGTTCTTCCAGCATCTCCGCGTCCGCATCCTCTGGGATGGGCGCGGCCAGGTCTTGCAGGGCCGCTGGCAGCGGGTCCTGGGCGTTTTCGCTGGAGTGCTCGCCGTGACCGATGACGAGCACCTCCGTGACGGCGCTTCCGCCACTCTCCTCGTACGGAAGCGGCTCGTCGTAGACCACCACGTTGGTGGGGAAGATATCAAGCGATACGGCGTCGGAGTCGACCAGCATCGGGTCGGAGGAGCCTACGGACTCCAAGTCTACGGCGGGCTCACCGACGACGTGGAGTTGGTCGAGGAGGCCCGCGAGAAGGTTCTCGGGGCCACCCGTGCCTGCACTCGGCACAGGCTCGTCGGAGAGGCGCACCTCACCGATGAGTTCGGCGAGGCCGCTCGCGGCGCAGGCGGCTTTGGCGCCGCGCAGCGTGTCGATGCAGACTCCATCTGGCGAGCCGGGCTGGTTGCGCTCGCCAGGGAGGAAGAGGGTTCCCGTCCAGAACAGATCTCCGGACGACGGTGCACTTCGCTCCACGGTGGGCGCCAAATGTTGGGGGTTGGATGCGACATATGCCAACGGGTGGCTTATCATGGTGGGGGCGAGTAGAACGTCGCCGGTGCCTGGAAACGGGATGAGGCGCAGACATGCGCGCCGGCGAATCTTACCCAGCTTCGAGGCTCTCCGGGGAGATAACACCCCTACTGCTGCTCTGCGGGGTCTCCGCATGATCACTATGGTATGATAGTACAAGGTGCTCCTTGAGCTGTTTCAGGAGGCAGGAGGGAGCAAGGCTAGCTCTCTCCCTTGCTTGTTATGTGTCTAAATCTATCCAGGCCGAACCCTTTGCATGGGTGCCCCGGGGGGTTTATATAGGCCTACCCCCGGGGGTACAATGGTAATCTGACTGGGCGTGGCCCCCAGCCGTCAGTCTCTCTCGCAGCCGTCCTCCCTGCCGGCTTCTGGGGCCGCCGACTGGCGGGCCCCGCGGACAGGCCGAGCACTGTGCGACGCCCCTGGTGACGCAGGCTTGGTCATGGGGTCGTGGGAACAGTGCCGCCATCTATCAGGCGATCGCTGTCGCCACTCCCCGTCCAATCTGGTTTATGGCTTGTGGGGCCCTGACTGGGAGGCGACCGACTTCGGGGAGGCCGACTCCCGCAGGGCCGTCTTCGGGCTCTCCGGCCATCTTCTTCTCTCTCACTGACAGGGGGCCCGGCGATCCTCGGGCCGTACAGGCCGCCGTTGTGGGCACAGTGCCTTGTGTACTATGGCTGAAGTCAGGGGAGGCATGGCAACAGTGCCGCGCCTCACCGGAGATCTCCCGGTGATACGGCTCACTGCAGCCATGCCTTCCTCCCGTGGGCTTGAGGGGACGGCCACGTCGGGGCCGTACCCTGCGTCGGTCTTCGTGAAAGGTCACGGGCCGACTCTCATAGTCGGCCCCCTGAAAGGTCGCAAGCCCGGAGTCGGCTTGTTTCAGAGTCGCCGTCTAAGGACTCGGCTTCCTCGAAGGTCGCCAGCTGGGACTCGGCCTTCTCGAAGGTCGCCAGCTGGGACTCGGCTGAGGGGCGCGGCCTGCCCCGATGTCTTGAAAGATCTTGGGTCCCGGGTCAGCCTACCCGTGGCCCATTCCTCCGACACTCCAACAAAGATTTTGATGGATTTAATATACCTCGTTCTTGGCAACATCTGAATCATGAAACAAGAAGGAAATTGTCAAGAGTGACATAACACCACCTCCAAAATATGGTAGAAAGAATAGCACTCTGGATTACCATATGAAGAAAGCTTGAGCTCCTTAGGAAAGAATCTCGATGAAAACTTTGAGAAGGGAATTAAATCCTTGATGAACCATCATGTAGAACCTCCATGAAGAACTCCGGTAAACAAAAGGAATGAAAAGAAAGAGAAATTGAAAACACAAGGTGAATCCTTGCAATGATTTAGGTGGAGCTTCGTGACGAGACATCCAAGAAAACTTGGAACTCCGGAAAGAAAAGATGAACACTAGAACCGAGAATTACTTCATCATGAACAATCTTCGGAAGAAAAGAATTGAATCACCTCGAGGAAATAAGAATAAGATTTATTGTATGCTTATCCTTCATCAAATTAAATTGATGACAAACAATGGATTTGGCATACTACTTATTCTCGTAGAAAGGATTAAAAGAGATATAGCGCGAACTTGAGAAGGTATTGATGGAACCACCGGTAGGATTGAAACAACGAAAGAATGAATGAATTGGTATGATAACGAAGGAAGTGAAATCTTGAACGAACCACCGTAAGAGTTGAAAATGGAAGCAGCAAAGCCACAATTCACCGGGAAGAATTGGAAAATGAATGAAGATACTTGAGGGGATTTAGATGCATGAGAACGAAGCAATCATGAACTGATTAGAGGATATTTGAACGATTCACCGATAAGATTTGGAGAACGATAACTACACGCTGAGAACGAAGAATTATGAAATGATGGCCTTCGGAGGAAAGAAATGGAAACAACTCATGAAATGCTCCGGATGGTAAGAAAAGAGTTCTCACGATCGAAAACAATTATGAGAGGATGGCATCAAGCTAGAACCATGAATATTCAAGAGAATGGACCAAGATTTAAGAGAAAAACTTCTTCGGTCTTCAAATGTTGAGAATGACGAGGAGAAACAACGCCAAAATTGCTGAGATACTCCGGGAGAATGAAAAAAAACCGAAAAGGTTGAGCCAACAATGAAAAGAATTTGAACGAGATCTTGGAGAAGGCATGTGACTGATGGGATCCATTCTTACGTCACACTTGGAAATGAATTTGAGAATCGCTCCTGAATAATTAGAAGAGTCGGGTAAGATCCTAGGAAAAGACATGTGGGTTAGGGCCCACTCAAAAGAAAACACCGTTCAATGATTGATTGAAATAAAGATTGCACCGGTAAAATTTAATGGCTTAATGAGATAACAATCTCCAAATGGCTTGAACGGATTAAGAATGGAAACACAAATCTTCTGAGATATCTTCAACACTCTGGAATAAATGAATAGCAAGAGGTGAGTGATTGAGAGGTGCACCGGCATGAGGAAGCATTTGACACGAGGAAAGGAATATGATGAATATCGAAAACTTGAATTGGAACCACCGGAGAAGAAACAACAACGAAGGATGATGAACTTGAAGCTCGTGAGCATCTTCATGAGGGATCACCGGATCAGAACATTGATTGAAAAGAATGAAGAAACTTCTCTCAAATAAAAGGATACATGATTAAGAAATCTGAGTCCTTGAAGAAAAAGGGTGGGAGGGTGGGGAAACAAAGACAACTTGAGATGGATGAAACAAACACCGTTGAGAAAACTTAGAATTGATCTCGCAAATGTTGAAATGATCAGATCCACTTGAAGAGAAGCACGCCGGTTGGAAAAGAATTAACATGACGACCTCGATGATCAAAAAGGATTAGTATTCACATAGGAATATGAGAACACCGTTTAGGAAAGGTACGTAATCAACACTTGACATTGAAGCAACTCGAATACCACAAATAAAACAAAACAAAGGATTTGGCTTGCAGAATAAGCCAGAACAAACACATATGATAGAGATTTACCCAATCCCATATCATGCATCTGTCGGAAAGATATACTAGGAGCTACTTGAATTCCCACCTATAAAACTCCCAAAACTTTCTGGTTATGCAATCTGGTGTTGGGGATACAGGGGAAGCAATATATCTCACCCAAACTAACAATCCCTACATCCAGCTGTATCCATCTGTCAACACATAACCAAGAAACCTTCGGAAATCGTGTACCTCAACCTTCGAAAAGGATCCGTTATACGAGTCATGGCAATACTCCCGTACTCACCTCAGTACTGGGTTATCGGGGTTATCTCACCAACAACTGCATAAAAGATATTTTCGATGTCGGCGTACTAAACTCAGGTATTCCAGAACTGCAACGATAAAATTATGACGACAACACCTCAGAGCTCAACTCCCCGGGACACTTCCACTAAACCCCTGACAGGAGGCACCAAGACAATGTTCTCATCATAAAACCATTGGAACGATTCCAAGATACCCGCGTGATCCTAAAAAAATTTTAGTGAAATTTGAGAAGAGAAGAGTCAAAACTTCTACGTCAGGAGACCTCACCAGAGCGACGAAGGTACTGAGGAGTAAAAAGAATTCCTAACTCTCCGATATATATAATCCTAAATGACTCAAAACATTTTTTCTAGACACAACTCGGCCGCTAAAAACGATCAAGCAGTGGGGCTCCTAAGGTCGGGGAAGGCTCTGATTACCAACTTGTAACGCCCTCGATGCGGCTATATCTCCCACGTGTCGAAGCACGACTTAGAGGCATAACCGCATTGAAAGCAATGTCACAAGTGAGGTAATCTTCACACAACCCATGTAATACATAAGGGGAAAAGATACATAGTTGGCTTACAATCGCCACTTCACACAATTACATGAATAAAGCATTACATCATCCAGATACAATCAAGGTCCGACTACGGAACCAAAATAAAAGAAGAACCCCAAATGCGACAAAGGTCCCCGATCGACCCCAACTGGGCTCCACTACTGATCAACTAGAACGAAACAACACAAAGGGCAAGATCTTCATCGAGCTCCTCCTTGAGCTTGGTTGCGTCACCTGCTCGGTAACATCGACACCTGCAAACTGGTTTTGGAAGTATCTGGTGAGCCACGAGGAATCAGCAATCCCATTACCATGGGTATCAAGACTAGCAAAGCTTAATGGGAAAGGAAGGGGTAAAGTGGTGAGGTTGCAGCAGCGACTAAGCATATATGGTGGCTAACATACGCAAATGAGAGCGAGAAGAGAAACAAAGGAACGGTCGTGAAGCTAGCAATGAACAAGAGGTGATCCTGAACACCTACTTACGTCAAACATAACCCAGAAACCGTGTTCACTTCCCGGACTCCACCGAGAAGAGACCATCACGGCTACACACATGGTTGATGCGTTTTAATTCGGATCAAGTGTCAAGTTATCTACAACCGGACATTAACAAATTCCCATCTGCCACATAACTGCGGGCACGGCTCTCGAAAGTTTATACCCTGCAGGGGTGTCCCAACTTAGCCCATGACAAGCTCTCGCGATCAATGAAGGAATAGACCTTCTCCCAGGAAGACCCGATCAGTCTCGGAATCCCGGTTTACAAGACATTTCGACAATGGTAAAACAAGACCAGCAAAGCCTCCCGCTGTGTCGACAAATCCCGATAGGAGCTGCACATATCTCGTTCTCAGGGCACACCGGATGAGCAAGACGTCGGGTTGGCATAGACCCTGGTTGCCCAGGGGGCGCCAGACATCGCTCGGTTTGGACCAGCACTTAGACAAGCACTGGCCCGGGGGGGCTAAAATAAAGATGACCCTCGGGTTGGCCGACCCAAGGGAAAGGGATAGGTGGTGGTGAGGCAAATGGTAAAACCAAGGTTGGGCCTTGCTGGACAAGTTTTATTCAAAGCGAACTGTCAGGGGGGTCCCATAAATCACCCGACCGCGTTAGGAACGCAAAATCCGGGAACATAACACCGGTATGACGGAAACTAGGGCGGCAAGAGTGGAACAAAACACCAGGCATAAGGCCGAGCCTTCCACCCTTTACCAAATATATAGATGCATTAAAAATATAAGAGATATTGTGATATCCCAACCAAAATCCTGTCCACCATGGAGAAATCTTCAACTTCACCTGCAACTAGCAACGCTATAAGAGGGGCTGAGCAAAAGCGGTAACATAGCCAAACAGTGGTTTGCATAGGAAAGGTGTCAAAGGTTAGAGGTTCATGGCAATATGGGATGGCTGGACAAAAAGGCAATAGGTAGCGCAGCATAGCGAAAGAACGAGGCAACTAGCATAGCAATGATAGTAGTGAGATCCAGGGTAGCGGTCATCTTGCCTGAAATCCCGCAAGGAAGAAGAACGAGTCCATGAAGAAGACGAACGGGAGAAGTCGAATGAATCCTCACAATCGCAACATTACCGGAACTAAGAAGCAACACCGGAAAGAAACAAACAACATGGTAAACATACAAGCATAAATATGGCATTATGCACAATCAAGTATGATGCATGTCCGGGTTTAATGAGGCATGGCATGGCAAAGTGCAACAAACAATACTACAAGTTAAGTGGAGCTCAATATGCAATGAGTTGCATATTGACGAAACACCACGACAAGTTATTTAGTTCGATCTTGTTTATGTACCCAACAATATTAAATGTTGATTAACATGGCAGGGGGTGAAGCATAACAAAACTACCTACCTAGGCAAGTTTAAATGAGGCCGGAAACAACGAACAACAAGTCCAGAAAATCCTCATGTGCGTATTTTAGAAATGGTACTGTTCTGCCTAAACAATATTTTAATGTTGTTAAAAAGGGGAAATAAAGTGCACCATGTTAAACTAGGCATTTTTCCACCCCATTTACATATAAAGAACATTTAAAATGGAGCTACGGTTATTTAGTTATGAAATAAATCATTTTAGCATGGCATTTAGCAAATTTAAACAAACAGCATTTAAACATTTTAAACATGGATGAAAGTGGGATATTATTAATCTACACAAAATTCTAAGCATTTTACATGTTAAAATCATTTTAATCCGATGCACGGTTAATGAGTTATTAAATGCATGAAGTTTAGGGTCCAATCTGTAAAACTGAAAATCACCGGATAATGCTAAAATCGCAAATCTGGAAAAAAATGCTATCGGGCCGAAACTGCAGCCTGGCCCAACAGGAGAAAAAAAAGGGGGGGCGCTGGGGCTGCTCACATCGGGCCAACAGGCCGGCTGGCTTGGGGCTGGGCCTTGGAGCAGAGCAAGCTGGCCCGGCTGGGTCTGTGGAGGGAGTCGGCTGGGGGGGCGCAACCGGGCCTTGCTGGAGCGCGATCGAGGCCTCATGTCCACGTGTGCACGGTCAACGCACGCGGTCGAGCGTTCGTTCCCGAGCTGTTCTGTTCGTTTCTGAAGAAGGAACACCGCAGCAGGGAACAGCGGCGCTGGAGCTCGCGACGGGAAGCAGGGGACGCAGGGCGGCGGCAGGGACTTGGCGCGGACGACGGCAGGGAGGGCGGAGGCCATCGGGAACTGATTCCCGGCGGTGGGGGGCGAATCCGACGAGGCAAGGTCCTGGCGGCGGCGAATTTGCCGGTGTCGGGGACGAGGCGCGGGAGAGCAGAGGGCCTGCGAGGCGGCGCAGCGAACGAGGCCTGGCGAGGGGCGGAGCTTGACGGATCCAGTCGCGGGACACCAGTGTGCTGGGTCACCGGAACGGCACGGAAGAGACCGGCGACGAAGCTTGGGGCGGCATCCATGGCGCTGTTGCTGTAACCTGAAGAAGGGAGGGAGAGAGAGATTCAGAGAAAGAAGGAAGAGAAGGAGGGACCGAGGGAGAGGGCGCGGGGGCTCATCTGCTGGACTGGATGGCTGAAGGGGCGCTCGCGAGAGGAGGCGGAGTTCCGGACTGCTGCTGCTGCTTGGGTGGCTGGCAACCACCGGCGAGGCAGAGGCGCGGGGACAAGGAGGCACAGCCTCGTGCGTTTCCTTGGGCGCGCGGGCTTGGGAGAAGGAGATCGAGCTCCTGGTTGCTGCTGGTCGAGGAGGGCCGAGGGGATCTCTGGTTGGTGGGGATCGGTAGATGGGTGGATCGACGGGACTGGGTGGCAGGGAAGATCGAGGAAGGAGGAGGCTGCGGTGGGATTGGCCGATGGGGAAATCGAGGAGGATTCGGAGGAGTGGCGGCGGCGTGGGGATGGATGGGACATGATCCCTAGATTTTAGGGTTTGACTGCTTATATATAGCGAGTGGGTAGGCTTAGGGTCATTTGGTCCCTTCGATTAAAATCGGACGGTCGCGAAAAATAGGCTAGGGAGTTCAAATAAGAAAATGGAGACGTTTTGTAGACGTTAGGGGATGATCCGGACCCAACGGTAATGACTGCCCGGGTCGGGTTCAGGGGAGTTTCGGACACGCACGCGAGGGGTCTGAGTAAAATGTAGAGAGGGTCAAACGGTCAGACAAGAGGGACCCAACAACCTGGTTGGTCTCGGAGTGGTCCACAAAAGCAAGGGGGGGCGCGGCAACTACGAGCGGATGCAAGTTTTAAAATATGACGGCAATGGAGTGCCGATGCAATGCGAATGATGCGATGATGAAATGCAAGACATGAACAAAAATGCAAAACGAAAGACAAAAACCCAACCACGGAGAAAATAAAATATCGCATCTCTGGAAAAGGCAGGAGTTGGAGTTACGAATATGGAAAGCTACAACCGGGGCGTTACATGTCTCCAATATGCGCTTCTATCCTTGTTGGGACCTTCGAGTTCCTTTCGGATAGGGTCGCATATTGGGCGTGATAAGCATGTTCTGTCACGGAAATACTTACTTGGGTATCTGGACGGTTGCAGTTGAGACCCACATCCTCGGTGGTGTCTAGACACTTTATTCATGATCCGAAGAACAATCCATACATCTCTTTGAGCGGCACGCCGAAGAATTGTTGAATAGTTCGTGGTCCTTCCAGGTTGAACTCCCACATACGGAGAGATCGGCGCTGGCATGGTAGGATCCGATGAACTAGCATAACATGCATTACCTTGACAAGACTGACATCCCTCTTGAGAAGATCTCGGATGCGGCTTTGCAGTGTTAGCACGTCATTTACTGGCCCCCAGTCCAGTCCCTTGTTGACCCATGACGCTAGTTGAGGCGGAGGGTCCGAGCGGAAGGCAGGAGCGGTCGCCCGCTTTGTACCTCGGGGAGCTGTGATGTAGAACCACTCCTGTTACCATAAGTCGGACACCTCCGGGAGGGAACCCTTTGGCCATAGGGCGTCGGCGCCTTTGCTTATTATAGCACCTCCGCACTCTGCGTGTCTCCCATAGATCATCTTTGGCTTCACATTGAAGGTCTTGAGCCATAAGTCGAAGTGTGGGGTGATGCGGAGGAATGCCTCACACATGGCGATAAACGATGAGATGTGAAGGAAGGAATCTGGAGCTAGATCATGGAAATCTAGCCCGTAATAAAACATGAGCCCTCTCACAAAGGGATCAAGACTAAAACCTAGCCCTCGGAGGAAGTGGGAAACAAATACGACACTCTCGTTGGGTTCAGGAGTGGGGATGACCTGCCCTTGAGCAGGCAGCCTGTGCGGGATTTCGGCGGTGAGATACCTGGACTCCCTAAGCTTCTTGATGTCCTCCTCTGTGACAGAGGAGGCCATCCACCGGCCTTGAAGGTTGGATCTGGACATGGTTGAAGGTCCGAAGCGCTTAGCTTGAGCCTTGGGTGTTGGAACTCGAGGTGCAGGAAGAGAAGGATCGAGCGTGGGAAGAAAAGGACATGCCTTGGCCCCTTTATAAAGAGGACAAATATCAAGCATCCCCCGCGTGACCGTTTGGAATTTGCCTAAAATCTAGGAGTCATATTGACAAGCACGGTTGGGTTACCCACACCTATATTGATGAGAATCCCGTGATAAGGGGAACACGATCTCTGCTTCCACAAGACGTGCTAATAAAACCGCCTCGCAACACGTGCAGTGGCAGGCTGGGAAAAACGGTTCGTAATTACCGGGTCGTGGCGTGATGTCACGCTACGAAAAGTTGCCAGCAGATTAGATTGGTGGAATATTGTGCTCTCTATAGTGGTATGTGGAATTTGTTTTGTAGAGCCGGACACGATCCTTATGTTCAAAATCTTCTATGGAGTATTTAGAGAAGGAACCCGCCTTGCAATGCCGAAGACAATCTGCGCGCCGGACTCATCGTCATTGAAGCCTGGTTCAGGGGCTACTGAGGGAGTCCTGGATTCAGGGGTCCTCGGACAGCCGAACTATGTACTTTGGCCAGACTGTTAGACTATGAAGATACAAGATTGAAGACTTCGTCCCGTGTCCGGGTGTGACTCTCCTTTGCGTGGAAGGCAAGCTTGGCAATTTGGATATGTAGATCTCCTTCTCTGTAACCGACTCTGTGTAACCCTAGCCCCCTCCGGTGTCTATATAAACCGGAGGGCTTAGTCCGTAGGACAAGAACAATCATAATAGGCTAGCTTCTAGGGTTTAGCCTCTACGATCTCGTGGTAGATCAACTCTTGTAATACTCATATCATCAAGATCAATCAAGCAGGAAGTAGGGTATTACCTCCATCGAGAGGGCCCAAACCTGGGTAAACATCGTGTCCCCCGCCTCCTGTTACCATTAGCCTTAGACGCATAGTTCGGGACCCCCTACCCGAGATCCGCCGGTTTTGACACCGACATGGGGTGATAAAGAGTTATGTCGATGCAAGCTTTTACACCGATCCAAATGACTCTAAGTCTCAATCTGGATACATATTGAAAGTGGGAGCAATTAGCTAGAGTAGCTCCATGCAGAGCTTTGTAGACATAAAATATTTGCAAAATACATATGACTTTGAATGTGACAGACCCGTTGACTAAACTTCTCTCACAAGCAAAACACGATCACACCTTAGTACTCTTTGGGTATTAATCACATAGCAATGTGAACTAGATTATTAATATTAGTAAACCCTTTGGGTGTTGGTCACATGGCGATGTGAACTATGCGTGTTAATCACATATGGATGTGAACTATTGGTGTTAAATCACATGGCGATGTGAACTAGATTATTGACTCTAGTGCAAGTGGGAGACTGCAGGAAATATGCCCTAGAGGCAATAATAAAGTTATTATTTATTTCCTTATTTTATGATAAATGTTTATTATTCATGCTAGAATTGTATTAACTGGAAACTTAGTACATGTGTGAATACAGAGACAAACAGAGTGTCACTAGTATGCCTCTACTTGACTAGCTCGTTGAATCAAAGATGGTTATGTTTCCTAGCCATAGACATGAGTTGTCATTTGATTAACGGGAACACATCACTCGAGAATGATGTGATTGACTTGACCCATTCCGTTAGCTTAGCACTTGGTCGTTTAGTATATTCTATTACTTTCTTCATGACTTATACATGTTCCTATGACTATGAGATTATGCAACTCCCGAATACCGGAGGAACACTTTGTGTGCTACCAAACATCACAACGTAACTGGGTGATTATAAAGGTGCTCTATAGGTGTCTCCGATGGTACTTGTTGAGTTGGCATAGATCGCGATTAGGATTTGTCACTCCGATTGTCGGAGAGGTATCTCTGGGCCCTCTCGGTAATGCACATCACTATAAGCCTTGCAAGCAATGTGACTAATGAGTTAGTTGAAGGATGATGCATTATGGAACGAGTAAAGAGACTTGCCGGTAACGAGATTGAACTAGGTAAGGAGATACCGACGATCGAATCTCGGGCAGGTAACATACCGATGACAAAGGGAACAACGTATGTTGTTATGCGGTTTGACCGGTAAAGATCTTCATATAATATGTGGGAGCCAATATGAGCATCCAGGTTTCGCTATTGGTTATTGGCCAGAGACATGTCTCGGTCATGTCTACATAGTTCTCAAACCCGTAGGGTACGCACGCTTAATGTTCGGTGATGATCGGTATTATGAGTTTATGTGTTTTGATGTACCGAAGGTTGTTCGGAGTCCCGGATGAGATCAGGGACATGAAGAGGAGTCTCAAAATGTTTGAACGTAAAGATCGATATATTGGAAGGTTGTATTCGGACATCAGAAATGTTCTGAGTGGTTCGGATATTTATCGGAGTACCGGAGAGTTACGGGAATTCGACGGAGAGAATATGGGCCTTATTGGGCTTTAAGGGAGAGAGAGAGAGAGGTAGGCCGCACGCCCCCCAAGGCCTAGTCCGATTTGGACTAGGGGGAGGGGCGGCACCCCCTCCTTCCTTCTCTTCTCTCTTCCCTTTCCTTCTCTCCTACTCCTACTACTTGGAAGGGGGGATCCTACTCCCGGTTGGAGTAGGACTCCCCAGGGCGCGCCATAGAGAGGGCCGGCCCCTCCCCTCCTTCACTCCTTTATATACTGGGGAGGGGGGCACCCCATGGACACACAAGTTGATCATTGATCTTTAGCCGTGTGCGATGCCCCCCTCCACCATAATCCACCTCGGTCATATCATAGCGGTGCTTAGGCGAAGCCCTGCGTCGGTAGCTTCATCAACACCGTCATCACGCCGTCGTGCTGATGGAACTCTCCCTCGAAGCTCTACTGGATCGTGAGTTCGTGAGACATCACCGAGCTGAACGTGTGCAGATCGCAGAGGTATCGTACGTTCGGTACTAGGATCGGTCGATCGTGAAGACGTATGACTACATCAACCGCGTTGTCATAACGCTTCCGCTTACGGTCTACGAGGGTATGTGGATGATACGTCTCCACCATATCTATAGTTTTTGATTGTTCCATGCCAATATTATTCAACTTTCATATACTTTTGGCAAATTTTCATATTATTTTTTGGGACTAACATATTGATCCAGTGCCCAGTGCTAGTTCCTGTTTGTTGCATGTTTTATGTTTCACAGAAACCCCCTATCAAATGGAGTCCAAACGGGGTAAAAACGGACGGAGAATATTTTTGGAATATTTATGATTTTCTGGAAGAAAAATCAACGCGAGACGGTGCACGAGGGGGCCACGAGGCAGGGGGCGCGCCCCTGACTCACGTGGGCACCCTGTAAGGAGGTTGATGCTCTTCTTTGCCCGCAAGAAAGCTAATTTTCGGAGAAAATTCTTGGCGAACGTTTCAATCCAATCAGAGTTACGGATCTCCGGATATATAAGAAACAGTGAAAGGGCAGAATCCTAGAACGCAGAAACAGAGAGAGACAGAGAGACAGATCCAATCTCGGAGGGGCTCTCGCCCCTCCCACGCCATGGAGACCATGGACCAGAGGGGAAACCCTTCTCCCATCTAGGGAGGAGGTCAAGGAAGAAGAAGAAGAAGAAGAAGAAGAAGAAGGGGGGCTCTCTCCCCCTTGCTTCCGGTGGCGCCGGAATGCCACCGGGGGCCATCATCATCACCGCGATCTACACCAACACTGCCATTATCTTCACCAACATCTCCATCACCCTCCCACATCTCTGTTTAGCGGTCCACTCTCCCTCAACCCGCTGTACCCTCTACTTGAAGATGGTGCTTTATGCTACATATTATTATCCAATGGTGTGTTGCCATCCTATGTTGTTTGAGTAGATTTTCGTTGTCCTATCAGTGATTGATAAATTGCTATGATTGGTTTAATTTTCTTGTGGTTATGTTGCTGTCCTATGGTGCTCTCCGTGTCGCGCAAGCGTGAGGGATTCCCGCTGTAGAGTGTTGCAATATGTTCATGATTCGCTTATAGTGGGTTGCTTGAGTGACAAAAGCATAAACCCGAGTAAGGGGGTTGTGGCGTATGGGATAAAGGGGACTTGATGCTTTAATGCTATGGTTGGGTTTTACCTTAATGATCTTTAGTAGTTGCGGCTGCTTGCTAGAGTTCCAATCATAAGTGCATATGATCCAAGAAGAGAAAGTATGTATTGCCTCTCCCACATAAAACTTGCTATCGGTCTAGTAAAGTAGTCAATTGCTTAGGGCCAATTCCACAAATCCTACCACCACTTCTCCACACTCGCTATACTTACTTTATTGCTTATTTATCTAAATAGCCCCTAGTTTATATTTACATGCTCTTTATTATCTTGCAAACCTATCCAACAACACCTACAAAGTCCTTCTAGTTTCATACTTGTTCTAGGTAAAGCGAACGTCAAGCGTGCGTAGAGTTCTATCGGTGGTCGATAGAGCTTGAGGGAATATTTGTTCTACCTTTAGCTCCTTGTTGGGTTCGACTCTTACTTATCGAAAGAGGCTACAATTGACCCCCTATACTTGTCGGTTATAAAGACCTTTTTCTAGCGCCGTTGCCGGGGAGTCATAGCGTGGGGTGAATATTCTCGTGTGTGCTTGTTTGCTTTATCAGTAAGTAGATTTTATTTTCTATTCTAAGTGGTTCTCTATCTTTAGTTATGGATATGGAACACGAAATACCAAAAAAATTAGGTGTACTTGCTACTCATGGAGATGGGGAACCTCCTAAAACCCTCGATGTTCGTTATGTGAAAAATATTAAGTACTACTTTAATAATCATGAGAAAACCCCATTCAATTATGTAATGGGAGACACATTGGATCAACGTGAATACTTTAGGGATTATCGCTTGACTCAAAAATGGAAATTATTATGGGATCAAATTCATATGTTGCATTGGTATGCTCAGGAACTATGCTCGAGATATGATTATACTTGTTGCTCTAGGATGAAGGCTCCACACCTTCCCTTTTCATGTAAATTTAATGATAAGGAAACCTTAGCTTCTTATGCTAATGGTATATATGATTACTATGATGTGGAACAAATAGAAGAATTTGTTGCTTTTATGGGTGCTTATGAAATTGAATCTTTGTTTAAAGACTGTGAAAATCTTGATGATGCTGTTTACAGACCTGAAAAATTTGCTATACTTACATATTGTTATGAGAATTATGAATATAATTCCGATATTGATGCATTTATTGAGAAAGTCTCCGCTGTCCAAGAAGAGATTAATATTTTGCAGGAGTCTATGGAAGAAGAAATTGATGAAACTGTGAGCTCATTGGATGAAAAAGATGATGAGGAGAGCAAAGAACAAAAGGAGGAAGAGCGGATTAGCTACCCGTGCCCACCTTCTATGAGAGTAACTCTTCAACTCATACATTGTTTAATTTCCCTTCGTGCTTACCGAAGGATGATTGCTATGATGATTGTTATGATCCCGTTGATTCTCTTGAAAAATCCCTTTTTGATAATGCTTGCTATGCTTGTGGCCAAGATGCCAATATGAATTATGCTTATGGAGATGAACTTGTTATAGTTCCTTATGTTAAACATGAAATTGTTGCTATTGCACCCACGCATGATAGTCCTATTATCTTTTTGAATTCTCCCGACTAAACTATATCGGAGAAGTTTGTGCTTATTAAGGATTATATTGATGGGTTGCCTTTTACCGTTGCACATGATAATTTTGATGAATATAATATGCTTGTGCTTGCTGCTCCTACATGCAATTACTATGTGATACATCTCCAACGTATCTACTTTTCCAAACGCTTTTGCCCTTCTTTTGGACTCTAACTTGCATGATTTGAATGAAATTAACCCGGACTGACGCTGTTTTCAGCAGAACTGCCATGATGTTGTTTTATGTGTAGAAAAGAAAAGTTCTCGGAATATCCTGGAAATCCACGGAGGAACTTTTCAGAATTAATAAGATTTTTTTGTGAAAGAATCAAGGCCAAGGGGCCCACGGGCTATCCACGAGACAGGGGGCGCCCCCCCCTAGGGCGCGCCCTCCTATCTCATGGGCCCCCTGGACACCTCCCGACCTCACCTCCAACTCCATATATACCGTCTCGGGGAGAAAAAATCAGAGAGAAAGTTTCATCGCGTTTCATGACACGGAGCCGCCGCCAAGCCCTAATCTCTCTCGGGAGGGCTAATCTGGAGTCCGTTCGGGGCTCCGGAGAGGGGGATTCATCGCCGTCGTCATCATCAACCATCCTCCATCACCAATTTCATGATGCTCATTGCCGTGCGTGAGTAATTCCATCATAGGCTGTAACGCCCCGAGACCGGAGCTTCAGAAGACTTCCAGCTATTCTGAGTTTCGCCGTGTGTTTTATTTGCTTGTGGCATTGCATCATGTCATCTTTTGCATTGCATCATGTCATCATGCCATCATGTCATTAATCTTTTGCAACTCAACTAAATAAATGGCATGGATCTTTGATCCATTTAAATCGAGGGATTCACATGGTGATTTCTCTTTATAACATATCCTCTCGATATTAGGGAGCTATAATAAAATTATTCCATTTTTTGGAATTAACCATAACCCACTTGGAAAATATCCCATGCCGTTGTTATCTCAATTCTTGATCTCCAACTTTGCCATTTATTCTTTTATCATATTCCGGAGCTCCACCAAAAATCTGAACATTTTTGGACCTTCCTTTTATCAAGTTCTAGTTCAAACCCATTTGAATTAAATTCAAATGAGTTTGAATTTAAATCTTTCAATCATGGCCTTCCTATTTTTCTTGGATCAAGCTCATTTTTATGAGTCCGGGAAAATTGTCCTTGTTCCCAAATTCTTTCCCTAACCCTCTCTTTCTCTTATTTCTTATCTCTGTTTTTTTTCCTTTGGAGAAAGAGAGAGGGAGAAGCCAGCCCAGCCGGCCTCTTGGGCCTGGGCCTCCCAACCTCCCGCGCCGGCCCATGGCCTTGGCCCAACCGTGCCCTTCCTAACCCTAGCGAGCTTCTGCTCGATCTCTCCCTCTCGTCCTCCCACGCCGCCACCTCGCCTCGATCCCCATCTCACTCCCGATCCCCATCTCCTTCCCTCCAGCGCCGCCAGCGCCCGGCCCCCTCTCCTCTGCCACGAGTCCTCCTCCGTCGCCTGCGCCTGTGCGCCTCCTCCTCGCCAAGGCCCCATCGCCCGAGCGCTCAAGGAGAGGAGCTCCTCGAGCACCCGTCCCGCAGGAGGCCGCCGCCGCCATGTACGCCCGCAGGAGCGCCAACGCCACCAGAGCCGTCCCGTCGCGCCTCCTCCACCCCGCAGCCATCCCCGTAGCGCCTCGCCTCCCGCAACCAGGCCTCTGCTCTGCCTTGGCCTCGCCTCTCCACTTCCGCGTTGGCTGCTGCGCCTCGCTGCTGTCGGCGACCACCAGGAGGCCGCTGCCTCGCGTCGCCATCAGTCCTCGCGTGCCTGCTCCGAGGCCCCGCCTCTGTTTCCGAGCGCCACCAAAACGGTTTCAGGCATCCCCGTCGCCGAGCCCCTCGCCGCCCTTCTGCACCTCGTCTCCGGCCCTGCCCGTCGGAGCCACGCCTCCCGGTGCCTGCAGCTGCGTCGCCGGCCTTCCTCCTCGACGCTGTCGCCTCGAGCCTCCCCATGCCTCGCGCGACCGCCGTGCCAAGTCCCGCGGCCGTCGTTCCTGCATCACGCCCCTGCTTGCTGCTTCGACTCCCTGCCTGAGTTTCGTTTTTCGTCATGGACGTGGGGTAGCTGCTGAACCTCGCCATGGTTCTGTCCAACGCCGCAAGTCTGACGCCAGGAGCACCTCAAGTTCGACTACATGTAACAGCAAGTACCACTACGAACCCGAAGACCTCGGATGCTTCAAGTTCCACTACGATTGCGTGTACATCTACGGCCCGTGAACGACTACATGGATACGACAAGTTCCTCTCTGAAACGTGTACCTCTACCGACGACCCTGGACATCTACGAAACGAACGTGTACAACTACCGTCGCCGTGTACAACGACTTCCACTACGCCGTGTACGACTACTTCCCACGACGACCCGTGAACGACTACCTCCACTACGGCCCGTGAACGACTACTTCCTCTATGAAACGCGTTCCGCCCCGAATGCACGCTTCGAAGGTATAACCACCGAGAACGACCGCCGTGGAACAAATGCTTTGTTGTATGAGATGCTTATGTTTGCACCGCGTCCGAATTGTCATTGCAAGTTCCTCCTCGTTTGACATGCCGTCGACCCGTGGGAACTCGGTAATCCGGGATCACCCCACCATCTTGCATGACTCGCTCACGCCCACTTCTCGTTTGCATCGGTATCTCCTCAAGCTACCGGAACCGATATGATGCCGTGGCATCATTTTCGGATATGTTGCCGTGGCACCATTTCCTTTTCGCCGCCGTGGCACCCTTTTCGTTTCGCCGCCGTGGCACCCTTTTCGTTCCGCCATGGTGACCAAATGCTTCTTATCATGCTCATGTCAACATTTTCATAAAAATTGCATAAAACTTGCATATGTCATCCGCATCATGATAACAACAATTAAAATGTTTAAAATTGGTGTTTGCTTTAATTGCTAAATGCATATGGGGATTTACCGGATTTGTTGTTTTTATATTCGGCCCCATTTAAATTGTTTAGATGGTATAGTTTTTGTTATGCTTCACCACTTGCCATGTTAACCAATATTTAATATTGTTGGGTACATAACCGAGAGAGAACTAAATAATTAAATGTGGCGTTTTGTCAATATGCAACTCGTTGCATATTGAGCTCCACTTAACTTGTAGTTTTGTGTGTGCATATTGCCATGCCATGCCTCATTAAACCGGACATGCATCATTCTTGATTGCGCTTCATGCCATGTTTATGTGATGGTTGTTTACTATGTTGTTTGTTTCTTTCCGGGTTGCTTCTCTCGTTAGCTTCGGTTTCGTTCCGGAGTTGTGAGGATTCATTCGACTTCGTCCGTTTGTCTTCTTCTTGGACTCGTTCTTCTTCCTTGCGGGATATCAGGCAAGATGATCATACCCTCGAAATCACTACTATCTTTGCTATGCTAGTTTGCTCGCTCTTTTGCTATGCCAATGCTACGATGCCTACCATTTGCTTGTCAGCCTCCCAAATTGCCATGTCAAACCTCTAACCCACCATGTCCTAGCAAACCGTTGATTGGCTATGTTACCGCTTTGCTCAGCCCCTCTTATAGCGTTGCTAGTTGCAGGTGAAGTTGAAGATTGCTCCATGGTGGACAGGATTATGTTGGGATATCACAATATCTCTTATTTAATTAATGCATCTATATATTTGGTAAAGGGTGGAAGGCTCGGCCTTATGCCTGGTGTTTTGTTCCACTCTTGCCGCCCTAGTTTCCGTCATACCGGTGTTATGTTCCTGGATTTTGCGTTCCTTACGCGGTCGGGTGATTTATGGGACCCCCCTGATAGTTCGCTTTGAATAAAACTCCTCCAGCAAGGCCCAACCTTGGTTTTACCATTTGCCTCACCTAGCCCTTTTTTTCCCTTGGGTTTCCGGAGCCCGAGGGTCATCTTTATTTTACCCCCCCGGGCCAGTGCTCCTTCGAGTGTTGGTCCAACCTGAGCGATGTCCGGCGCCCCCTGGGCAACTAGGGTCTATGCCAACCCGACGTCTGGCTCATCTGGTGTGCCCTGAGAACGAGATATGTGCAGCTCCTATTGGGATTTGTCGGCACAGCGGGAGGTCTTGCTGGTCTTGTTTTACCATTGTCGAAATGTCTTGATGTACCGGGATTCCGAGACTGATCGGGTCTTCCTGGGAGAAGGTCTATTCCTTCGTTGATCGTGAGAGCTTGTCATGGGCTAAGTTGGGACACCCCTGCAGGGTTTAAACTTTCGAGAGCCGTGCCCGCGGTTATGTGGCAGATGGGAATTTGTTAATGTCCGGTTGTAGAAAACCCGAAGTTGACCTTAATTAAAATACATCAACCGTGTGTGTAACCGTGATGGTCTCTTTCCGGCGGAGTCCGGGAAGTGAACACGGTGTTGGAGTTATGCTTGACGTAGGTTGCTATAGGATCACTTCTTGATCATACTTTCATCGACCGTGCTTTGCCTTCTCTTCTCGCTCTCATTTGCGTATGTTAGCCACCATATATGCTAGTCGCTTGCTGCAGCTCCACCTCATTACTCCATCCTTCCTATAAGCTTAAATAGTCCTGATCTCGCGGGTGCGAGATTGCTGAGTCCTCGTGACTCACCAGATACTTCCAAAACCAGTTTGCAGGTGCCTATGTTACCGAGCAGGTGACGCAACCAAGCTCAAGGAGGAGCTCGATGAAGATCTTGCCCTTTGTGTTGTTTCGTTCTAGTTGATCAGTAGTGGAGCCCAGTTGGGGTCGATCGGGGACCTTTGTCGCATTTGGGGTTCTTCTTTTATTTTGGTTCCGTAGTCGGACCTTGATTGTATCTGGATGATGTAATGCTTTATTCATGTAATTGTGTGAAGTGGCGATTGTAAGCCAACTATGTATCTCTTTCCCTTATGTATTACATGGGTTGTGTGAAGATTACCTCACTTGCGACATTGCTTTCAATGCGGTTATGCCTCTAAGCCGTGCTTCGACACGTGGGAGATATAGCCGCATCGAGGGCGTTACATAGGCTTGCTGGACGGTGATGGGTTGGATGAGATTTACAATGTAATAAAGTTAGTTTTATTAGGGTTTGATCCCTAGTATCCACTATGTTCTGAGATTGATGTTGCTATGACTTTGCTATGCTAAATGCTTGTCACTAGGGCCCGAGTGCCATGATTTCAGATCTGAACCTATTATGTTTTCATGAATATATGTGTGTTCTTGATCCTATCTTGCAAGTCTATTGTGACGCCCGGATAATTAAGCTACAGTAACCCTCTCCTAATGATGCCATGTCATCGCTGTCACTTTAGTTAATCTCGCGATGGTTCAAAAACGATTCAAATTCAAATTTAACTTAAAGTCTAAAATAAAAGTTTTCAAACATGAAAGCTAAAATGTTCAAAGTGTGGCAAATAATCGATGGATATTTGTCATGTTGGAACAAACCTCTTTTGGATTCCGAAAGTGCCCCTGGAAATTATTTAGTGGTCCAGCATCTTTTGAAATTGACCTTTTCAATTTCTAAAAATGGTTAGGCAACTCCTTTTGACCCCATACTTTTTGTTCCATCTCAATTTATTGTGTTAGAATTATGTGCCACGTTTCTCTCAAAACAAAACTCTTATGGCACAAAAACAAAATGCAAACATAGGCAAAAAAGGAGTTAAACAAAAGAAAAGGAAAGACCCGATCAGCAAAAGAAAACAAAACCCCTCCCCACTAATTCCCCTGGGCCTTGGCCACTGGACAGGCCCAACCCACCGCCAGGTCGTTCCCCTTCCTCTGTTCATCGGGAGCTCGTGGACTGAGGGCGGCCGTACACGGTGCCGATGGCCACGGGGCGGCCATCCACTCCCCTTGGCGCCCTACAAGGTTGCTCCCTCCCCCCTGCGAAACCCTAGCCCACCGTTTTCCCCTCGCTCGTCTGTCTCCCTCTTAATTTCGTCCATGCCTGGGCGCAACCGTCGTCAAGCCGCCATCGTTGTCGTGGTCGACGTCCACCACGAGCCGCAATGAGAAGACCAGGAGGTGGGCACCAGCGTCCTCGACACCTGGGTAGAAGGAGCTGTACCGCGGAGTCCCGAGCCTCGCCATCGACCTGTCTTCGTCACCACGGTCGTCGTCGCCGATTTCGTCGATCCGCTCGACCTCGTGCTTTCCCGGCTTCCCCGAGACCACTACGAGCACCAATTTGAGCATCCGGTCCTCCCCGACCCCCTCTTCCTCCTCCCCATGCCCCTTAGGTACCGATTCGCCGAGCTCCGCCCGTTGACCACCGTCGCGTACAGGCCTCTGACTGCGCCCCGCCTCTGACTGCGCCCTGCGTGCGTCCGCGTACCCGCAGCCGCGCTCGCTGCAGCACCGCGGCTGCCCCGCGCTCGCCTCGCTCGTTACCGCCGGACCACGCCTGCTCGGGCCTGCCGCCGACCGCGTCGTAGTTGCCCCGTGCCCTACCCCCGCTCTCCCCTGCTCGCGTGCTGCTTGCCGCGGCGGCTACACTCGCCGCTGCTTCTCCCCCCCCCCCGCCTGCTCCCACTGAGCTGGCGCCCAGGGCCGCGGGCGCTTCCAGTGCGCCCCTGCCGGAGGCCGCCGCCGCTGCTGGTTGTGGCCGAGGCCGCCGGCACACTCCAGCGCCCGTGCGTGCCCGGCCGGCCCCTGTTTAGCTTAGGGGCAAACCCCCCCTCTGATTAGGCTACCCCCTGCTAATTACATACTAACTAGTGGGCCCCTTAGATAAAACAGCTCACCAAATCCCTCTGTTAAAGTGTACAACCAATGACATGTGGCTCCCCCTTATTTTAGATTAAAGGAAAACCATTTCATAAGTCATTAGGACACTTACATGTGGGACCCCCCTGTACTATTCATCTGTTGAACGGTCAATGTTGACTGGGTCAACTGGGTCCCCCTTGGCCCACCTGTCATCCCCTAGGTGCACTTCCGTGTACCCTGTGCTGGGTGCACATAGCATTTTTCCAATTAATTTCGAATTAAAAATAATTTCAGAATATTGGTAAAACTTTAGAAAATCATATAAAATAAACCGTAACTCAGATTAAAATAATTTATACATGAAAGTTGCTCAGAACGACAAGACGAATCCGGATACGCAGCTCGTTTGTCTGCCACACATCCCTAACATACCGAACTCGCAACTTTCCCCTCCGGTTCATCTGTCCGAAAACGCGAAACACCGGGAATACTTTCCCGGATGTTTCCCCCTTCACCGGTATCACCTCATACCGCGTTAGAACACGTCTAGCTCTGCTTGTTGTTCTGTTATGCACTTGCTTGCTATGTATTTACTGTTTTCTCCCCCCTCTTCTCTTCGGTAGACCCCATGACGATGTTGATGCCCCTGTGGTCGACTACGTCACCGACGACCCCTCCTTGCCAGAGCAACCAGGCAAGCCCCCACCCTTGATCACCAGATATCGCCTATTCTTCTCTATACTGCTTGCATTAGAGTAGTGTAGCATGTTACCGCTTTCCGTTAATCCTATTCTGATGCATAGCCTGACATCATTGCTACAGTCATTGATACCTTACCCGCAATCCTAAATGCTTAGTATAGGATGCTAGTTTATCATCATTGGCCCTACATTCTTGTCAGTCTGCCTTGCTATACTATCGGGCCGTGATCACTTGGGAGGTGATCACGGGTATATACTATACATACATACATACTATACAGATGGTGACTAAAGTCGGGTCCGCTCGAAGAGTACCCGCGAGTGATTCACGGATTGGGGGCTGAAAGGACCTTTGTCCCGACGGCCCTCTGTGTGGATCTTTGTGGTGGAGCGACAGGGCAGGTTGAGACCACCTAGGCGAGAGGTGGGCCTGGCCCTGGTCGGCGTCCGCGGTTGCTTCATAATAACACGCTTAACGAGACCTTGGTATTTGATCTGAGTCTGGCCATTTGGTATATACGCACTAACCATCTACGTGGGAGTAGTTATGGGTATCCCGGCGTCGTGGTATCAGCCGAAGCCTTCGTGACGTCAGCAACTGAGCGGCGCGCGCCGGATTGGACTGGAGCGCCACTAGGCTAGGTCTGCTTCCGGCCGCCCACGCAACGTGCAGGTGTGCTCAGGGCGATGGGCCCAGACCCCTGCGCGCTTAGGTTTAGACCGGCGTGCTAACCTCTCTGTTGTGCCTAGGTGGGGCTGCGACGTGTTGATCTTCCGAGGCCGGGCATGACCCAGGAAAGTGTGTCCGGCCAAATAGGATCAAGCGTGTTGGGTTATGTGGTGCACCCCTGCAGGGAAGTTAATCTATTCGAATAGCCGTGTCTCTCGGTAAAAGGACGACCCGGAGTTGTACCTTGACCTTATGACAACTAGAACCGGATACTTAATAAAATACACCCAGATAAGTTCCACAGACAACCCGGTGATCGCTTTTCCACAGGGTGACGAGGGGAGGATCGCCGGGTAGGATTATGCTATGCGATGCTACTGGAGATGCTACTTGGAGAGACTACTTGGAGATGCTACTTGGAGGACTTCAATCTACTCTCTTCTACATGCTGCAAGACGGAGGCTGCCAGAAGCGTAGTCTTCGACAGGATTAGCTATCCCCCTCTTATTCTGGCATTCTGCAGTTCAGTCCACTGATATGGCCCTTTACACATATACCCATGCATATGTAGTGTAGCTCCTTGCTTGCGAGTACTTTGGATGAGTACTCACGGTTGCTTTCTCCCCCTTTTCCCCCTTTCCTTTCTTTCTGGTTGTCGCAACCAGATGCTGGAGCCCAGGAGCCAGACGCCACCGTCGACGACGACCTACTACACTGGAGGTGCCTACTACTACGTGCAGCCCGCTGACGACGACCAGGAGTAGTTTAGGAGGATCCCAGGCAGGAGGCCTGCGCCTCTTTCGATCTGTATCCCAGTTTGTGCTAGCCTTCTTAAGGCAAACTTGTTTCAGTTATGTCTGTACTCAGATATTGTTGCTTCCGCTGACTCGTCTATGATCGAGCACTTGTATTCGAGCCCTCGAGGCCCCTGGCTTGTATTATGATGCTTGTATGACTTATTTATGTTTTAGAGTTGTGTTGCGATATCTTCCCGTGAGTCCCTGAGCTTGATCGTACACATTTGCGTGCATGATTAGTGTACGATTGAATCGGGGGCGTCACAAGTTGGTATCAGAGCCGACTGCCTGTAGGAATCCCCCTTCCACACTCCTTGGCCGAAGTCGAGTCTAGACATTGTAAAAACTTTTACTAACATGGCTGTGTGCCTTACGGGCCCACGTCGCCATTGGGTGGTACTAGGATCTTTTATTCCTCGACCTTTACTCTGGGACTCTGATCTCTCTTCTATTCGGGTTAAATGAATTTTACTAAATCTAACATTAGGATCTCGTTATCACTTTCACCCTGAGAGCCCCTTATTACTGATGATCGTCTGCTGCACCAGAAGACCTTGAAGATACTCTCCGCTGTTAACCCGAGAACTTGTGTTCATCGCGTTTGCAATTCCCCTTCCACCGCAAACCCTTATGGATAACTACTTGCAGTTGTTATTCTTACATTCATCCCCAGTTGGTCTTGTTATTACAAGATACCCTGAAAAACTCGTCGTTGTTTCGATAATCCTTTGAGCTTACTGCCTTGCTGTTCTTTGTCACCTGAATACCCCTACGGTTAATTCTCGCACTTATCGAGTATCCGCTCATCCCCCAGTTGATCATGTGTTACACAAAAGTCTTCGAAATACCATTCGATATTCCGAAAATCCTCAGCAACCTATTGCTCTGGAATTTCTTGTTTGCTTTCATTATGATTAATCCCATAAGTATAGTAATCATATTGGCATCCTTTGTCACCACATTTTTGAGTCTGTTGATTCAATACGTTGTGAATGTTCACAATCATCGGTTGATCCTTTTAAATTATCTTTCCGGCTCAGATGTCATTTTGAACATGAGCTGGATCTCGACCAATCAAATTACCATCGATGGCATCCCTAAGCCTACTCAACTTATCCATCCTTAAATCAGAGCGTTTGCTTCTGATCCCTTCATTTGAAAATCATAATCCCTTTGTTATTTAAACGTTGAATTATTCAAATGTTCTATAAACCGATGCATTTGCATTCTTTCTTCCTCTGATTAGGTATCGATACTCACATCAGCTCCATTGTGGGTCGCCATATCCACTGTTGGATTATTATCCGACAGTGTCCTTCATAATTAATCACCTTGTGAGTTCTTTCCCCTGATACATAATGCCTTTGGTACATTGTATCCTCTGCTTGACCAACCATGCTCTACTTTCGAGCTGGTGGTATTTACTATTGAAGCTTGTGGTATATGTTTCCACGATACCCTGACGGGTTGAACCTATGCCTTCCTTTATATGTGTGAACTCGAAAGTTTTCACGAGTCATACTCATCTGGTATTTCACCAGGTAATACTTTTAACACTAATGCCTTTATCAAAGCGAGAAGTGAATGGAAGGTTATACATTGAAGAAGTGGGAGTCGACCTTGAACCTTGCGTTCATGCCCATGGACACGATGTGTAACTTATCATGGAAGCTGCTCGTAAAAATAATTACCCCTTGTTATAAGTTCATCTTGTATCCGTGGTTCGATCCTTTATGATCGTGGGTTCCGACCATGATTGTTCTCCTTTGATTCTATTTCTCGGACAAGTTAAAGTACTTGCCTTCTGCAGATCAGTACGCCTTCCCAACCTCTATTTTGTTCTACCTTTGAGTATTACCCCCTGGTATCTCGAGGATATCAACCCATTGCACTTGATCTTATGAATTTTTGATGAAGTAGTATGTTTCCCCATCACAGTCACTCCACGGGTTATGGGTTGCCGTCAACCGAGAACCCCGATTTGTGAACCGAATCAACACTGAGATTCGGTACCCCCAGTACTTTGTGGTTGAGAAGTTTAATACTC
The DNA here is from genome assembly GCF_018294505.1 of Triticum aestivum. Taxonomy (NCBI): domain Eukaryota; kingdom Viridiplantae; phylum Streptophyta; class Magnoliopsida; order Poales; family Poaceae; genus Triticum; species Triticum aestivum. The sequence goes on from NC_057801.1 coordinate 128,370,664, forward strand.
CATCCCGTCACTCCTAGCCTGATCGGCTACATCATTATCGTGCTAATTTTAACTGTGCTACCGGGTCCTTAATTCCGGAGCACAACTTTCGACGATTGAGCTAAGCTTACATCGGTTTCCTTGTCTTATCGTTCCATCTTGAACAACAAACTTGATCTCGGGTCTGTGTCCTACTCGTGGTTCCAATAACCTTTCGCTTCATCATTCGTTTGACTTGATGTCATCGTCGATCGATTACATCTTCGTGAAATCTCTCGACAAATGTGTCGTGATCATCATCAGTATTCCGAGCTTTTCCAAGATATCAATTCAATTCGTGATGAGAAATACCATCCTTGCCCTCGATAAGTTGTGTTATCATCGGCCACTTATTACCTTCCCTCCAACACAAACTTGTTCGTGTTTTGTGTTGTACCTTGAGTTCCTTGTTATCCAACTTATGTTATGATTCTACCGCGGAGTATTACCATCTTTGATGTCAAGAATGTTGTGAGGATTGCTCCACCTCTTAAGAATTCTTGCTATAGTGATACTTCTCATAATCACCATTATTTCTTGGTCCTCGTGTTGATCCCAACCGGGGTACCAACAAGTGAACGGTGCTGTTTGGATTCTGCCTATTTAGCAACCCTATTGCTTTGAAGTTAATGGTCGGCCATTCATTCTTAGACTATTGATTATTGAATCACCATTCTGACATTGGTCGTGCAGCCCAACCCATATTTCGGGCGCACCTTTCAACCAATGTTTAACTGTGTATGTTTTCCTCAAACATGCTTCATTTTATCATTTGATCTGACAAATGCTATCTCCTTATCCACATAATTGAGGAGATGCATCTTTTTGGATGCCTCGTTGAATTATCGCTGAGTCCATCAGCCACCTCATCATCCTCTTCTTGCTTTAATGATGAACTCTTGTTTCGGAACTCGCTTCCATAGTTCATTTCCCGAGAATCTTGCGATGTCATTTCGTCTATTTGTGTTGCACCTTTTCTTCTCGAACATCCCGAGTCTGAGGTATCATGACACCAATCGGATCTGAATCTCGGTCAGATATGATGGTTGGGACAACTTTCCAGGAGTTATGATGATGGTTCTTAGATGACCCGGTAAGATGATGTCATGCCTAGCACCCCCTGGCTGGAGGACCTGTCATTATAATTTCTTTTACAAGGATAACCATTCTTCCTGGAGGAAATTGTAAGACTTATTTTATAAGTTGCTCCTGATGGATCATTTCTGTATCCAAAGTCTGGCCCTTGATTGAAACACCATATCATGGCTACCTCGAAGCATGACTATGATACCCCGCTCTTCAACAAGAACATTGGAGGCGCGATGCTAAATGTTTCTTGTCAGTTATCCAAACACCGTTGTATGGGTAACATCTTGATTCATCCTTGCCTCTTATCTGAATGGTTGGGTACTTGCTCTCCTACCCTGTATGCCATATTCTGCTTGTACATGGGAAGGATATACTCCTAATAATTGTGTGTAATCACAATTTTCCTTTCAATCGTTCTGTTTAATCTGATAATCGTGTTTTCCTTTCCATTCTTGACTTAACTAAGCAGAGATAATTCCCTGCTTAGGTAGGCACCTTGTTGTACCATTCTGTCTGTAAGATCCTGTTACTATTGTTGATGACATTCTGGTAGCCACCGATGGGTGAGAACCTTGCCTATTGGTCCGCCTCGTTCAACGAGCGGGAAAATGGTTTCTCTTTGTTCCTCGTCCTTGGTACCGGCATTGTTGCCGACATAGCTGACAAGCTATCCACTGACATGCCTTCCTGTCGCGGCTGTGCAAGATGTCACCACCTTTCCTACTTTTAAACCACATGGTGGGCCCATAACCCACATGTCCACTGGATCGAAACCTGACTCTTCTTTGCAACCCGGATTCTAATGTATCCTTTGCACCTGGCTTCGTGTGTGATTCACGAGCTAAATGCTATGCCATTATTCATCCTGGAATCAAACACCATGTTATTCTCGTTGTTCAAACCCCCATTCCAGCTTCTGTCTAGTCATCGAATGATTGCCTACCCGTTTGAAACTTTGCTACCATCGTATATTGCACTCAACGAATTCACCGAAATACAACTCATGGCGGATCTTGTGTATTTTCCATTGAGTTCATCGTCAGATGCCCATCTTAGTGGAGATGCGTTCTTCCGGAGTTTTTCCCCTTGATCGCGTTCGTAGGACGATGGAGATCCCGAAGAAAGGATGACGAATTGATCATGATGACCTAGAGCAGAGAAATGAAGACTCCAACGTAATGGATCCACCTCTTCGAGAAGAGCAACCAAAGACGAGAAGATTCATTAGGATTTCGTAACCAGACCTTCCCCCCTAGTCCCCCTCTTAAATCTCGGGACGAGATTTCTTGTAGTGGAGGAGAATTGTGACGCCCGGATAATTAAGCTACAGTAACCCTCTCCTAATGATGCCATGTCATCGCTGTCACTTTAGTTAATCTCGCGATGGTTCAAAAACGATTCAAATTCAAATTTAACTTAAAGTCCAAAATAAAAGTTTTCAAACATGAAAGCTAAAATGTTCAAAGTGTGGCAAATAATCGATGGATATTTGTCATGTTGGAACAAACCTCTTTTGGATTCCGAAAGTGCCCCTGGAAATTATTTAGTGGTCCAGCATCTTTTGAAATTGACCTTTTCAATTTCTAAAAATGGTTAGGCAACTCCTTTTGACCCCATACTTTTTGTTCCATCTCAATTTATTGTGTTAGAATTATGTGCCACGTTTCGCTCAAAACAAAACTCTTATGGCACAAAAACAAAATGCAAACATAGGCAAAAAAGGAGTTAAACAAAAGAAAAGGAAAGACCCGATCAGCAAAAGAAAACAAAACCCCTCCCCACTAATTCCCCTGGGCCTTGGCCACTGGACAGGCCCAACCCACCGCCAGGTCGTTCCCCTTCGTCTGTTCATCGGGAGCTCGTGGACTGAGGGCGGCCGTACACGGCGCCGATGGCCACGGGGCGGCCATCCACTCCCCTTGGCGCCCTACAAGGTTGCTCCCTCCCCCCTGCGAAACCCTAGCCCACCGTTTTCCCCTCGCTCGTCTCTCTCCCTCTTAATTTCGTCCATGCCCGGGCGCAACCGTCGTCACGCCGCCATCGTTGTCGTGGTCGACGTCCACCACGAGCCGCAACGAGAAGACCAGCGTCCTCGACACCTGGGTAGAAGGAGCTGTACCGCGGAGTCCCGAGCCTCGCCATCGACCTGTCTTCGTCACCACGGTCGTCGTCGCCGATTTCGTCAATCCGCTCGACCTCGTGCTTTCCCGGCTTCCCCGAGACCACTACGAGCACCAATGTCAGCATCCGGTCCTCCCCGACCCCCTCTTCCTCCTCCCCATGCCCCTTAGGCACCGATTCGCCGAGCTCCGCCCGTTGACCACCGTCGCGTACAGGCCTCTGACTGCGCCTCGCCTCTGACTGCGCCATGCGTGCGTCCGCGTGCCCGCAGCCGCGCTCGCTGCAGCACCGCGGCTGCCCCGCGCTCGCCTCGCTCGTTACCGCCGGACCACGCCTGCTCCGGCCTGCCGCCGACCGCGTCGTAGTTGCCCCGCGCCCTACCCCCGCTCTCCCCTGCTCGCGTGCTGCTTGCCGCGGCGGCTACACTCGCCGCTGCTTCTCCCCCCCCCCCCAATCTCGCGATGGTTCAAAAACGATTCAAATTCAAATTTAACTTAAAGTCCAAAATAAAAGTTTTCAAACATGAAAGCTAAAATGTTCAAAGTGTGACAAATAATCAATGGATATTTGTCATGTTGGAACAAACCTCTTTTGGATTCCGAAAGTGCCCCTGGAAATTATTTAGTGGTCCAGCATCTTTTGAAATTGACCTTTTCGATTTCTAAAAATGGTTAGGCAACTCCTTTTGACCCCATACTTTTTGTTCCATCTCAATTTATTGTGTTAGAATTATGTGCCACGTTTCGCTCAAAACAAAACTCTTATGGCACAAAAACAAAATGCAAACATAGGCAAAAAAGGAGTTAAACAAAAGAAAAGGAAAGACCCGATCAGCAAAAGAAAACAAAACCCCTCCCCACTAATTCCCCTGGGCCTTGGCCACTGGACAGGCCCAACCCACCGCCAGGTCGTTCCCCTTCGTCTGTTCATCGGGAGCTCGTGGACTGAGGGCGGCCGTACACGGCGCCAATGGCCACGGGGCGGCCATCCACTCCCCTTGGCGCCCTACAAGGTTGCTCCCTCCCCCCTGCGAAACCCTAGCCCACCGTTTTCCCCTCGCTCGTCTCTCTCCCTCTTAATTTCGTCCATGCCCGGGCGCAACTGTCGTCACGCCGCCATCGTTGTCGTGGTCGACGTCCACCACGAGCCGCAACGAGAAGACCAGGAGGTGGGCACCAGCGTCCTCGACACCTGGGTAGAAGGAGCTGTACCGCGGAGTCCCGAGCCTCGCCATCGACCTGTCTTCGTCACCACGGTCGTCGTCGCCGATTTCGTCAATCCGCTCGACCTCGTGCTTTCCCGGCTTCCCCGAGACCACTACGAGCACCAATGTCAGCATCCGGTCCTCCCCGACCCCCTCTTCCTCCTCCCCATGCCCCTTAGGCACCGATTCGCCGAGCTCCGCCCGTTGACCACCGTCGCGTATAGGCCTCTGACTGCGCCCCGCCTCTGACTGCGCCCTGCGTGCGTCCGCATGCCCGCAGCCGCGCTCGCTGCAGCACCGCGGCTGCCCCGCGCTCGCCTCGCTCGTTACCGCCGGACCACGCCTGCTCCGGCCTGCCGCCGACCGCGTCGTAGTTGCCCCGCGCCCTGGCCCCGCTCTCCCCTGCTCGCGTGCTGCTTGCCGCGGCGGCTACACTCGCCGCTGCTTCTCCCCCCCCCCCAATCTCGCGATGGTTCAAAAACGATTCAAATTCAAATTTAACTTAAAGTCCAAAATAAAAGTTTTCAAACATGAAAGCTAAAATGTTCAAAGTGTGGCAAATAATCGATGGATATTTGTCATGTTGGAACAAACCTCTTTTGGATTCCGAAAGTGCCCCTGGAAATTATTTAGTGGTCCAGCAACTTTTGAAATTGACCTTTTCAATTTCTAAAAATGGTTAGGCAACTCCTTTTGACCCCATACTTTTTGTTCCATCTCAATTTATTGTGTTAGAATTATGTGCCACGTTTCGCTCAAAACAAAACTCTTATGGCACAAAAACAAAATGCAAACATAGGCAAAAAAGGGGTTAAACAAAAGAAAAGGAAAGACCCGATCAGCAAAAGAAAACAAAACCCCTCCCCACTAATTCCCCTGGGCCTTGGCCACTGGACAGGCCCAACCCACCGCTAGGTCGTTCCCCTTCGTCTGTTCATCGGGAGCTCGTGGACTGAGGGCGGCCGTACACGGCGCCGATGGCCACGGGGCGGCCATCCACTCCCTTGGCGCCCTACAAGGTTGCTCCCTCCCCCCTGCGAAACCCTAGCCCACCGTTTTCCCCTCGCTCGTCTCTCTCCCTCTTAATTTCGTCGATGCCCGGGCGCAACCGTCGTCACGCCGCCATCGTTGTCGTGGTCGACGTCCACCACGAGCCGCAACGAGAAGACCAGGAGGTGGGCACCAGCGTCCTCGACACCTGGGTAGAAGGAGCTGTACCGCGGAGTCCCGAGCCTCGCCATCGACCTGTCTTCGTCACCACGGTCGTCGTCGCCGATTTCGTCAATCCGCTCGACCTCGTGCTTTCCCGGCTTCCCCGAGACCACTACGAGCACCAATGTGAGCATCCGGTCCTCCCCGACCCCCTCTTCCTCCTCCCCATGCCCCTTAGGCACCGATTCGCCGAGCTCCGCCCATTGACCACCGTCGCGTACAGGCCTCTGACTGCGCCCCGCCTCTGACTGCACCCTGCGTGCGTCCGCGTGCCCGCAGCCGCGCTCACTGCAGCACCGCGGCTGCCCCGCGCTAGACTCGCTCATTACCGCCGGACCACGCCTGCTCCGGCCTGCCGCCGACCGCGTCGTAGTTGCCCCGCGCCCTACCCCCGCTCTCCCCTGCTCGCGTGCTGCTTGCCGCGGCGGCTACACTCGCCGCTGCCTCTCCCCCCCCCCCAATCTCGCGATGGTTCAAAAACGATTCAAATTCAAATTTAACTTAAAGTCCAAAATAAAAGTTTTCAAACATGAAAGCTAAAATGTTCAAAGTGTGGCAAATAATCGATGGATATTTGTCATGTTGGAACAAACCTCTTTTGGATTCCGAAAGTGCCCCTGGAAATTATTTAGTGGTCCAGCATCTTTTGAAATTGACCTTTTCAATTTCTAAAAATGGTTAGGCAACTCCTTTTGACCCCATACTTTTTGTTCCATCTCAATTTATTGTGTTAGAATTATGTGCCACGTTTCGCTCAAAACAAAACTCTTATGGCACAAAAACAAAATGCAAACATAGGCAAAAAAGGAGTTAAACAAAAGAAAAGGAAAGACCCGATCAGCAAAAGAAAACAAAACCCCTCCCCACTAATTCCCCTGGGCCTTGGCCACTGGACAGGCCCAACCCACCGCCAGGTCGTTCCCCTTCGTCTGTTCATCGGGAGCTCGTGGACTGAGGGCGGCCGTACACGGTGCCGATCGCCACGGGGCGGCCATCCACTCCCCTTGGCGCCCTACAAGGTTGCTCCCTCCCCCCTGCGAAACCCTAGCCCACCGTTTTCCCCTCGCTCGTCTCTCTCCCTCTTAATTTCGTCCATGCCCGGGTGCAACCGTCGTCACGCCGCCATCGTTGTCGTGGTCTACGTCCACCACGAGCCGCAACGAGAAGACCAGGAGGTGGGCACCAGCATCCTCGACACCTGGGTAGAAGGAGCTGTACCGCGGAGTCCCGAGCCTCGCCATCGACCTGTCTTCGTCACCACGGTCGTCGTCGCCGATTTCGTCAATCCGCTCGACCTCGTGCTTTCCCGGCTTCCCCGAGACCACTACGAGCACCAATGTGAGCATCCGGTCCTCCCCGACCCCCTCTTCCTCCTCCCCATGCCCCTTAGGCACCGATTCGCCAAGCTCCGCCCGTTGACCACCGTCGCGTACAGGCCTCTGACTGCGCCCCGCCTCTGACTGCGCCCTGCGTGCGTCCGCGTGCCCGCAGCCGCGCTCGCTGCAGCACCGCGGCTACCCCGCGCTCGCCTCGCTCGTTACCGCCGGACCACGCCTGCTCCGGCCTGCCGCCGACCGCGTCGTAGTTGCCCCGCGCCCTACCCCCCGCTCTCCCCTGCTCGCGTGCTGCTTGCCGCGGCGGCTACACTCGCCGCTGCTTCCCCCCCCCCCCCCCCGCCTGCTCCCACTGAGCTGGCGCCCAGGGCCGCGGGCGCTTCCAGTGCGCCCCTGCCGGAGGCCGCCGCCGCTGCTGGTTGTGGCCGAGGCCGCCGGCACACTCCAGCGCCCGTGCGTGCCCGGCCGGCCCCTGTTTAGCTTAGGGGCAAACCCCCCTCTGATTAGGCTACCCCCTGCTAATTACATACTAACTAGTGGGCCCCTTAGATAAAACAGCTCACCAAATCCCTCTGTTAAAGTGTACAACCAATGACATGTGGCTCCCCCTTATTTTAGATTAAAGGAAAACCATTTCATAAGTCATTAGGACACTTACATGTGGGACCCCCCTGTACTATTCATCTGTTGAACGGTCAATGTTGACTGGGTCAACTGGGTCCCCCTTGGCCCACCTGTCATCCCCTGGGTACACTTCTGTGTACCCTGTGCTGGGTGCACATAGCATTTTTCCAATTAATTTCGAATTAAAAATAATTTCAGAATATTGGTAAAACTTTATAAAATCATATAAAATAAACCGTAACTCGGATTAAAATAATTTATACATGAAAGTTGCTCAGAACGACAAGACGAATCCGGATACGGAGCCCGTTTGTCTGCCACACATCCCTAACATACCGAACTCGCAACTTTCCCCTCCGGTTCATCTGTCCGAAAACGCGAAACACCGGGAATACTTTCCCGGATGTTTCCCCCTTCACCGGTATCACCTCATACCGCGTTAGAACACGTCTAGCTCTGCTTGTTGTTCTGTTATGCACTTGCTTGCTATGTATTTACTGTTTTCTCCCCCCTCTTCTCTCCGGTAGACCCCATGACGATGTTGATGCCCCTGTGGTCGACTACGTCACCGACGACCCCTCCTTGCCAGAGCAACCAGGCAAGCCCCCACCCTTGATCACCAGATATCGCCTATTCTTCTCTATACTGCTTGCATTAGAGTAGTGTAGCATGTTACTGCTTTCCGTTAATCCTATTCTGATGCATAGCCTGACATCGTTGCTACAGTCATTGATACCTTACCCGCAATCCTAAATGCTTAGTATAGGATGCTAGTTTATCATCATTGGCCCTACATTCTTGTCAGTCTGCCTTGCTATACTATCGGGCCGTGATCACTTGGGAGGTGATCACGGGTATATACTATACATACATACATACTATACAGATGGTGACTAAAGTCGGGTCCGCTCGAAGAGTACCCGCGAGTGATTCACGGATTGGGGGCTGAAAGGACCTTTGTCCCGACGGCCCTCTGTGTGGATCTTTGTGGCAGAGCGACAGGGCAGGTTGAGACCACCTAGGCGAGAGGTGGGCCTGGCCCTGGTCGGCGTCCGCGGTTGCTTCATAATAACACGCTTAACGAGACCTTGGTATTTGATCTGAGTCTGGCCATTTGGTCTATACGCACTAACCATCTACGTGGGAGTAGTTATGGGTATCCCGGCGTCGTGGTATCAGCCGAAGCCTTCGTGATGTCAGCAACTGAGCGGCGCGCGCCGGATTGGACTGGAACGCCACTAGGCTAGGTCTGCTTCCGGCCGCCCACGCAACGTGCAGGTGTGCTCAGGGCGATGGGCCCAGACCCCTGCGCGCTTAGGTTTAGACCGGCGTGCTGACCTCTCTGTTGTGCCTAGGTGGGGCTGCGACGTGTTGATCTTCTGAGGCCGGGCATGACCCAGGAAAGTGTGTCCGGCCAAATAGGATCGAGCGTGTTGGGTTATGTGGTGCACCCCTGCAGGGAAGTTAATCTATTCGAATAGCCGTGTCCCTCGGTAAAAGGACGACCCGTAGTTGTACCTTGACCTTATGACAACTAGAACCGGATACTTAATAAAATACACCCAGATAAGTTCCACAGACAACCCGGTGATCGCTTTTCCACAGGGTGACGAGGGGAGGATCGCCGGGTAGGATTATGCTATGCGATGCTACTGGAGATGCTACTTGGAGAGACTACTTGGAGATGCTACTTGGAGGACTTCAATCTACTCTCTTCTACATGCTGCAAGACGGAGGCTGCCAGAAGCGTAGTCTTCGACAGGATTAGCTATCCCCCTCTTATTCTGGCATTCTGCAGTTCAGTCCACTGATATGGCCCTTTACACATATACCCATGCATATGTAGTGTAGCTCCTTGCTTGCGAGTACTTTGGATGAGTACTCACGGTTGCTTTCTCCCCCTTTTCCCCCCCTTTCCTTTCTTTCTAGTTGTCGCAACCAGATGCTGGAGCCCAGGAGCCAGACGCCACCGTCGATGACGACTACTACACTGGAGGTGCCTACTACTACGTGCAGCCCGCTGACGACGACCAGGAGTAGTTTAGGAGGATCCCAGGCAGGAGGCCTGCGCCTCTTTCGATCTGTACCCCCAGTTTGTGCTAGCCTTCTTAAGGCAAACTTGTTTCAGTTATGTTTGTACTCAGATATTGTTGCTTCCGCTGACTCGTCTATGATCGAGCACTTGTATTCGAGCCCTCGAGGCCCCTGGCTTGTATTATGATGCTTGTATGACTTATTTATGTTTTAGAGTTGTGTTGTGATATCTTCCCATGAGTCCCTGATCTTGATCGTACACATTTGCGTGCATGATTAGTGTCACCTATTATGTGTTATGATCCGACAACCCGAAGTGACAATAATCGGGATACTTTTCGGTGATGACCGTAGTTTGAGGAGTTCATGTATTCACTATGTGCTAATGCTTTGTTCCGGTTCTTTATTAAAAGGAGGCCTTAATATCCCTTAGTTTCCGTAAGGACCCCGCTGAACACGGGAGGGTAGGACAAAAGATGTCATGCAAGTTCTTTTCCATAAGCATGTATGACTATTTACAGAATACATGCCTACATTACATTGATGAATTGGATCTAGTTCTATATCACCCTATGTTATAGCTATTACATGAGGAATCGCATCCGGCATAATTATCCATCATTGATCCATTGCCTACGAGCTTTTCACATATTGTTCTTCGCTTATTTACTTTTCCGTTGCTACTGTTACAACTACTACAAAAACCCAAAAACATTTATCTTTACTTTTGCTACTGCTACTATTATTATCATACCACTTTTGCTACTAAACACTTTGCTGCAGATACTAAGTTATCCAGGTGTGGTTGAATTGACAACTCAACCGCTAATACTCAAGAATATTCTTTGGCTCCCCTTGTGTCGAATCAATAAATTTGGGTTGAATACTCTACCCTCGAAAGTTGTTGCGATCCCCTATACTTGTTGGTTATCAAGACTAATTTCTGGCGTCGTTGCCGGGGAGCATAGCTCTATTCTCTGAGTCACTTGGGATTTATATCTGTTGATCACTATGAAGAACTTGAAAGACGATCGAACTACTATTTTGCCCTCAACTACGAGGGGAGGTAAGGAACTGCCATCTAGCTCTGCACTAGATTCTCCTTCCGTTATAAGTAAGCTTGCGACACCTAAACCTGCTACTGCTATGAATTCTGATATGTCGCATGTTATTGATGATGCCACTTCTGCTATGAATGATGAAACTACTTCTGTGCTTGATACTACTTTGCCATTAGGTGAATTTCTTGATGAATAACTTGCTAGATTTAGGGGGAATGAAAATATTGAAGAACCTATTATTGATGATAGTGATGATGAAGGTCCCCCCAATGATTATGTTTTACCTGTTGTTCCTAAGGGTTATGTTATGCATGAAACAGCTGCTATGGAAATTCTTGCTTGCAATGATAGAAATGATCTTAAGAAATTATTAGCTAAATGGAAGCAGCAGTCTCTTAATGCTAGAATGAAACCCGATCCTGCTTTTGCTACTTCACCTATCTGTGTTACTGATAAGGATTATGAATTCTCTGTTCATCCTGATATTATTACTTTAGTTGAATCTGATCCTTTTTATGGCCTTGAATCTGAAATTGTTGTGGCACATCTTACCAAGTTGAATGATATAGCCACCCTGTTTACTAATGATGAGAAGTCTCGCTATTTATATATCCTTAAGATATTCCCATTCTCATTAAAGGGTGATGCTAAGACTTGGTATAATTCTCTTGCTCCTGGTTGTGTGCGTAATCCCCAGGATATGATTTATTACTTCTCTGCTAAATATTTCCCTGCTCATAAGAAACAAGCTGCCTTGCGGGAAATATATAATTTTGTGCAAATTAAAGAAGAGAGTCTCCCACAAGCTTGGGGGAGGCTTCTCCGGTTACTTAATGCTTTGCCTGATCATCCTCTTAAGAAAAATGAAATACTTGATATCTTTTATAACGGACTAACTGATGCTTCCAAGGACTACTTGGATAGTTGTGCTGGTTGTGTTTTCAGGGAAAGAACAGTCGACGAAGCTGAAATATTATTGAATAATATGTTGACTAATGAAAATAATTCGACTCTTCCTAAACCAGTTCCTGAAGTAATTCTAGAACCAATTGAGCCAACTCCTAAGCCTATTCCTAAACCCACTCCGGAGAAGAGAGGTGTTTTATTTCTCAGACCTGAAGATATGCAAGAGGAAAAGAAATCAATGAAAGAAAAGGGTATTAAAGCTGAAGATGTTAAGAATTTACCTCCTATTGAAGAAATACATGGTCTTAATTTACCGCCTGAAGAACCACATTGTCTTGATAACCCGACACAGGTAGTAAAGGTAAATTCTCTCTATAGATATGATAAAGTTGAAGTACCCTCTACTAAATTTCATAGCCCATGCTTAGCTGAATTTGATGACTTTATGGCTAGACAAGAGAGTTTTAATGCTTATGTTGGTAGAGAGTTAAAGAATAATGCTTTCGAGATAGGACGCGTAGGTGATAATCTGGCTAGAGTTAAAGATGAACTTCACCGCATTAGCAAATATGCTTCTATGGTTGCTACTCAAGCTGAGCAAGTACTTAAAGCTCAAAATGATTTGCTTGATGAATTAAATAATAAAAATGACTTTGTTGTTAGAGTGGCTACTAGAACTGGTAGAATGACTCAGGAACCTTTGTATCCTGAAGGCCACCCTAAGAGAGTCGAGCAAGATTGTCAGAGAAACTATTTAGAGGCACCTAGTTCTTTTGAAAAGAAGAAGAAGAAAAACGATAGAACTTTGCATGCTTCTAGTGAACCTACTGTAGACACACCTGAGAATCCCAATGATATTTCTATTTCTGATGCTGAAACACAATCAGGTGATGAACATGAACCTAGTGATAATGTTAATGATAATGTTCATGTTGATGCTCAACCTAGCAAAGACAATGATGTAGAGATTGAACCTGCTGTTGACCTTGATAACCCACAATCAAAGAATCAACGTTATGATAAGAGAGATTTTGTTGCTAGGAAGCACGGTAAAGAAAGAGAACCATGTTTTCAGAAACCCATGCCCTTTCCTCCTAAACCATCCAAGTCAAAGGATGATGAGGATTTTGAGCGCTTTGCTGAAATGATTAGACCTATTTTCTTACGTATGCGCTTAACTGATATGCTGAAAGTAAATCCTTATGCTAAATATATGAAGGATATCATCACAAATAAAAGAAAGATACAGGAAGCTGAAATTTCCACCATGCTTGCTAATTACACTTTTAAGGGTGGAATACCAAAGAAACTTGGAGATCCGGGTGTTCCAACTATACCATGCTCTATTAAAAGAAATTATGTTAGAACTGCTTTATGTGATCTTGGAGCCGGTGTTAGTGTTATGCCTCTCTCTTTATATCGTAGACTTGAATTGAATAAGTTGACACCTACTGAAATATCTTTGCAAATGGCCGATGAGGGAGTCCTGGACTAGGGGGTGTCCGGACAGCCGTACTATCATCGTCAGCCGGACTCCAACACTATGAAGATACAAGATTGAAGACTTCGTCCCGTGTCCGGATGGGACTTTCCTTGGCGTGGAAGGCAAGCTTGGTGATACGGATATGTAGATCTCCTACCATTGAAACCGACTCTGTGTAACCCTAGCCCTCCCCGGTGTCTATATAAATCGGAGGGTTTTAGTCCATAGGACGAACAACCATTACAACAATCATACCATAGGCTAGCTTCTAGGGTTTAGCCTCCTTGATCTCGTGGTAGATCCACTCTTGTACTACCCATATCATCAATATCAATCAAGCAGGAGTAGGGTTTTACCTCCATCGAGAGGGCCCGAACCTGGGTAAAAACATCGTGTCCCTTGTCTCCTGTTACCATCCGCCTAGACGCACAGTTCGGGACCCCCTACCCGAGATCCACCGGTTTTGACACCGACATTGGTGCTTTCATTGAGAGTTCCTCTGTGTCGTCACTGATAAGCTTGATGGCTTCTTCAATCAACAACAACGCCGTCCAGGGTGAGACTTTTCTCCCCGGACAGATCTTCGTATTTGGCGGCTTCGCACTGCGGGCCAATTCACTTGGCCATCTGGAGCAGATCGAAAGCTACGCCCCTGGCCATCGGGTCAGATTTGGAAGCTTAAACTTCACGGTGGATATCCGCGGAGACTTGATCTTCGACGGATCCGATCCGCAGCCAAGCGTGCCGCACTATCACGATAGGCATGATCTAACTCTGCCGCCGGACAGTACCTTGGAGGCCGCACACGAATCCGCTCCAACCTATAGTCCGGAGCCAATCACGCAGATCGAGGACGGATGGCTGGACACCGCCTCGGGAGCTGCAACCGCTACGGTGATGGAGCCGAACACTGACCTCGTCCCTTATAAAGCTCGTGACTCCGAGGTGCCGGACTCCCTGCCGGACTCCGAACCTCCCGCGCCCCTGCCAATTGAATCCGATTGGGCATCGATCATGGAGTTCACCGCTGCGGACATCTTTCAGCACTCACCCTTTGGCGACATCCTAAATTCGCTAAAGCATCTCTCGCTATCCGGAGAGCCCTGGCCGGACTATGGCCAGGATGGTTGGGATTCGGACGACGAAGAAATTCAAAGCCCACCCACCACCCACTTTGTAGCCACTGTCGATGATCTAACAGACATGCTAGATTACGACTCCGAAGACATCGACGGTATGGACGACGATGCCGGAGACGATCAAGAACCAGCGCTCACCGAGCACTGGAAGCCCACCAATTCCCATGATGTATATATGGTGGACACCCCAAAAGGAAGCGATAACGAGGACCAACAGGGCGCGGCAAAGGATAATTCCACCGACAAACAACCAAAACAGCGACGCAGACGCCGCCCTAAGTCCCGCCTCGACAAAAACAGCGCTCCTAATGACCCAGCAATAGAGCGGGGCAAACCAGTGGACGACGAACATGCAATCAAGAAACCGTCCGAACAGGACGAATCGGACAATCAATCCATGCCCGGCGAAACCAACAGTCCAGACGACCTCACGTCGGACACACCACCGGAGCATAAGAACCTTCACAAAAGACTCGTCGCCACTGCAAGAAGTCTGAAGAAGGAAAAACGGAAGCTCAAAACAGCGGAAGACATACTTAGAATGAGGTGGAGCAAAGTGCTCAAAACCGCAGACAAATACGGCAATGGCCATCAATCAAAGAGCTACCCGAAGCGCAAGCTACTGCCAGAATTTGACGAGGAAGCCATAGAGCCACCACAGTCAAAAATTAAAGAAGCCCCCTGGCCGAATAGACGGCCAGATGACAGGCCAAAAGCGACAAGCGGCGCCACACACAAGCCAACTCATGATCCTGGGAAAATAGATGGCCCAGCCAGGTCCATTTACGAGCCAAAACAGAGGGCCCCAGGAAGCAACACAACACGCCAAGTGTTCGAAGACAGCGGCACACCTAAATACAGGGGCGCCGCACACCCACTATGTTTCACCGATGAGGTGCTGGATCATGAATTCCCAGCAGGGTTTAAACCCATAAACATAGAGGCTTACGACGGAACAATAGACCCTGGAGTCTGGATAGAGGATTATATACTACACATACACATGGCCAGAGGAGATGATCTCCACACCATAAAATATCTACCCCTCAAGCTCAAAGGGACAGCTCGGCATTGGCTCAAAAGCCTCCCAGAAAACACTGTTGGAAGTTGGGAAGAGCTTGAGGACGCGTTTAGAGCAAATTTTCAAGGGACTTATGTCCGCCCTCCGGATGCAGACGATCTAAGTCATATAACTCAACAGCCCGGAGAGTCAGCACGCAAATTCTGGAACAGGTTCCTTACTAAAAAGAACCAAATAGTCGACTGCCCGGACGCTGAAGCCTTAGCAGCTTTTAAACACAACGTCCGAGACGAATGGCTCGCCAGACACCTCGGCCAAGAGAAGCCGAGGACAATGGCCGCGCTAACAATCCTCATGACCCGCTTTTGCGCGGGGGAAGACAGCTGGCTAGCAAGATGCAGCACCAGCGACCCAAGTACATCCGAGATTAGAGATGGAAACGAAAAATCACGGCGCAGAAAGGATCAACGCCGGAATAAAGAAAAAAGCCCAAAGAACACGGCGGTCAACGCCAGATTCAAAAGCTAGCGGACAAACAACAAAACACTGCCTCTTAAGGACAACAATGATGAGCTATCCACCTTAAACAAAATTATGGATCGGATATGTCAAATCCACAGTACCTCCGGAAGGCCTGCAAACCACACCCACAGAGATTGTTGGGTTTTCAAACAGTCCGGCCGACTCAACGCCGAACACAAGGGGCTCGACGCACCAAGCGAGGATGATGATGAACCCCACCAGCAGAGTACCGGAAAACAAAAGACTTTCCCACAAGAAGTCAAAACAGTAAACTCACTTCATGTGATATTACGGAAAAACAATGCGGCACCCGCTAAAATAAGTGTCGCACGGTCCACCCCAGCGGAACCACGAAGTTGGATGTCAAAACAAATCACTTTTGACCACCTGGATTATTCCAGAAGCATTCGAAACGCAGGATGGACTGCCCTGATATTGGATCCTATAATCGACGGACTACAGTTTACACAATTCCTGATGGACGGCGGCAGCGATTTAAACCTGCTATATCTGAACACAATCCACAAGTTGGGGATAGACCTTACCAAAATTCGACATAGCCGCACTTCCTTTAAAGGAGTGACGCCAGGCCCTTACACCAAGTGCACAGGCTCCTTACTACTAGAAGTTGTATTCAGGTCACCGGACAACTTCCGACGCGAAAAGCTAATCTTTCATGTCGCCCCATTCAAAAGTAGCTATCAAGCACTATTGGGACGTGAAGCTTTTGTCCGCTTTAACACAATACCACATTACGCGTCTCTTACACTTAAAATGCCCGGTCCACGTGGCATCATTTCATTAAGAGGGTCATTCAAAGACCCCGGACACGGCTAGACGAGTCCGGCATAAATAAGCTAGGGGCTCCCTAGCCGCACACCCCTTCACAAGGGGCTGTGCATATAAGCAACAATGAGCTAATATAGGCTCAGCTTTATTAATTTATCAATATTTCAATGTTTTTATGCACTTTTCGCACGATTTCTTTTCAAACTAAGTTCCTCTCTTTTTACAGATGAATAACGTGCACACCCGTCCAGGATAACGGCACAACAGAGACACAGGCGCAGACGTGCAGTAGGGACCCGTTGCAAGGATTCTTTTCAGATTAAGACCCTGCGTAAACCTTTTTTATTGTCTCTTGTTGCTATAATCCCCTGGTTTCTCATTATAACCAGAGTGGAGACTGACGTTTTGGCATCGGCCGCGTCAGAGGACCTCGCCCGTACCTGGACACTAGGGGCTTAGGGCATTGTTCTGCCCGTTATCATAAAGACCGAACACCTTAGGGAGTGTTCGGCGTCTCGATTTAGGCCTTATATGCATCAGCTCCGAATCATGTCTTCGGTCAAATGTTGGGTTTGCCCGGCTCCTGTGTTTTGCTGCCTTACGTTCCGTATCATCGGCTAACGCGGCACCAGGAGAACTACTGCGATTGTGCCCCAGTTCGGCTGGGCGAGCACCTCAGTAGAGAAAGCCGAAAACTGACTGTCATGATACAGCGAGAGACTGGTCAACCACTCGATCGACCACAGGAATGTTTAGAATTCCTCCGCTTTGAAGAAGGACCATTTCCCGGTCAGGCACATACGCGCCCCGAATTCGGATAGCGCGGTGCCCCCAGGGGCTATATTGTAGCCCCACCCTCGAACTCCATTGGCTAAGTGAAAGTGATAAAGCATTATAGTCCGGCTGCCTCGTTTGCTACGCTACCACCTCCTTAACAGGACCGAGACGCCGGATTAAGTGTGAAAATGCGCTATTTTTGTGAACACCCCCGCACCTTGTGCGTGGGGGCTGAAGCCGACGACTGCCATCTTTCAGGTTATACACATGTATACATAAACGGCCGCCCAGGAGATAATTCAATACTTGAACGCACAAGTACAAAAAGCGCCTACATCATAAACATTGTTTTATATTAAAACGTTCATTCGAACGTGACATTTTTCGAGCACTGCGACTCTATTACACGAGCACCACGCAGAACTTCCCCAAAATAGTGCTCGGCGGGTAACCGGCTTTCGTCTGAGCCCTGGGTTGCAACAGCGGTGGCATCCATATCTGTCCAATGTGTCTTCACACGGGCGAGGGCCATCCGCGCACCCTCTATGCAGGCCGACCGCTTCATCACCTTGATATGCGGCACCGCCCCAAGAAATTGTTGCAATAAGCCAAAATAGCTCGTCGGCTTGGGCCTATCCGGCCAGACATGAGTCACAATATCCGTCATGGCAAGCCCGGACAACCTATTCAGCTCAGCCCATTCGGCCAACCGATCGGTCAGCGGAAGTGAACGATCCGGACTATGGAATTGAGACCAAAACAGCTCTTCCGTCTTGTGATCCTTCTGACTTCAGAAGTGCACAACGGCATCCGCCGCACTCGCCGCTAAGTCCATATAAGGATCCTCCGGACACCACAGCTGGCCAAGCTGGGCATACTTTGGATCCGTAAACCTGCGGCGCTTCAGAAAAGGCTTGCCAGCCACAATGTCTCCGGCCTGGCGCAGCTCCTCCTTTATAGCCCGCATTGTAGAACGGGCATCCTTGACTTCGGCGGGTGGCCTTCCCCAGGTCTTCTCACTCCGATAGGCGCTCCTTTTCAAGAGCCTCATTGCGGTCGGTAGCATCCTTCAACTTAACGGCCATTTCCCATTTCTTCCCTGCTTCGGCAGTGTGCAGCCCTTTCGGCTTCCAACTCCTCGGCCGCCCTCGAGGCAGCCGCATCACTCCTTCTGGCTTGCTCCTTGGCATGAGCAAGTTCGGCACGAAGGCTCTCCACAGCAGCGGCACCATCTGCGTCAAGCACACATATTGTAAGAGGTGGCCTTCGGCTCCCTTACTAGGTGATCACGGAGAAACAACTCACCTTGCGACTCGTCAAGTCGCTTGTTAACTAGCGCGATGTCCGCATCCGCAACGTTGAGTTGCCGCTTTAGTTCAGCAACTCCATCAGTCCGGCTGGCCCCCGGACTATCCGCCACCTGCATAGGAAAGGCGACATTTAATACCTGCGATTTTGATCCTCGGCACGCTGTCGCTTTCGACAACCTACCGAGTCTCAGGGGCTACTATCTATACAGGGCGCACCTCATGTGCAAAACTGTCAAACATGTGTGTCATTTTTACGTACCTCAAACCCCGCCAGCAAACTCCTGACGGCATTATGCAATCCGCTTTCGGCGGACGAAATCCTTCCAATCACCATACTCATCAATGCATGGTGATCTTCTAAGATAGACGCCCTCTCAAGTAGATCCTTCAGCTCCCCCGGCCGAACACCAGTTGGCGCCGAACTATCCAGCTTTGCCGTACTCAGGGATACCCTCCGTCATGACACTTCAGGCTCGTCCGCTCTATCTGACGGTGCAGCGGACGGAGGCGTCTCACTCTCCACCATCTCCGGACGAAGATCCCCCGAAGACGAGCTCATCTGAGAAGGTCGGAGATCCGAACTACAAGGTAAAAATTTGGTTATCCTCAGAAGCACAAATAGGGATGTCTCTTATTACTGAGCTCTCTTTTTTCTACTTACGGCTCGCTGGAGGGCTGATGCTTTAGGGGAGACTGTGCGGCCGGGGCCTCCCCGGACGCAGGACCCTCTGGTGAAGACTTCTTCCCCCGCTTGGGGGCTTTGGCCTCCGGGTCTCCAGAGGCGGTCCTCTTCTCCCCTTGGAGGGAGGGATTCTCGATCCCCCCTTCTTCAAGAGCCTCCTTGGGCGAGGCGGTAGCTCCCCTATTTTCCCCTCCGCCTTCTTCTGAAGGCGCAACATCCATCATCTTGACCAGCACGGGATCCGGCGCGGTCTCTGGGAGGGGGGTCGGACACCGTATCAGCTTTGCTTGCGCTATCCACTCCTGTTGAAGGATAACGGGTTAAAAGGCGAATTATAGAAAGGCAAACAAATGGTACGTCCGAACTCTGAGCTACTTACTTGAGTATCCGAGCGATTGCAACTTAGGCCGGCGTCGTCGGTCAATTCAGGACACACCACCCGTGATCCGAAGAACAACTCGTACATCTCCACGGATGTAGTACCCATAAAGTGTTGGAGAATCCGTGGTCCCTCCGGATTGAACTCCCATAGCCGGAGAGGATGGCGTCTGCAGGGCAGGAGACGCCTAATCAGCATGACCTGCATTACCACAACCAGATCAATCTCCCTCGCTTGGAGGTCTCGAATCCGACCCTGCAGTAGGGGCACGTCCTTTGACGGCCCCCAATTAAGCCCTTGGTTGACCCACGACATCAACCGTCGTGGAGGTCCCGAGCGGAATACGGGCGGCGGCTTCTGCCTGCTGCCCTTCGGAGCGGTGATATAGAACCACTCCTGTTGCCATAAGCCAAGCTTCTCTTGGAAGGAGCCCTCAGGCCACGGGGCATCGGCCCTCCTACTCACGGCCGCCCCGCTGCACTCTGCTTGACGCCCCCCGATCATCTTCGGCTCCACATTGAAGGTCTTCAGCCACAGGCCGAAGTGGGAGGTGACGCGGAGGAAGGCTTCGCAGACAACAATGAATGCGGAAATATGGAGGATGGACTCCGGAGCCAAGTCATGGAATTCCAACACATAGTAGAACATGAGCCCTCTCACAAAAGGATCCATCGGGAAGCCTAAACCCCGACGAAGGTGGGACACAAAGACGACGTACTCGCCGGGCTCGGGGTGGGGATGGCCTGCCCATCGACGAGCAACCTGTGCGAAATCTCGTAAGACAGGTACTTGGCCTCTCGCAGCTTTAGCACGTCCTCCTTCGTGACGGAGGAGGGCATCCACCGGCCCTGAAGGTCGGAGCCGGACATTGTTGAAGGTCCGAAGCACTCGAATCTGGGGCTCTGGGTGTTGGAACTTGGAGCAAGGAGAAGATTCGATGGTGGATTGAAGAAAAGAAATGAGCGTTGGTCCTGTTATAAAGAGGAAGAATACCAAGAGCCGTCTCCGTGACCGTTCGGGACTCGCCTTCGATAGAGGAGGCATGGAGACGGGCGCGGTTGGGTTACCCACGTCCGTATTGATGAGAATCCCGGAATAAGGGGAACACGATCTCTGCTTCGACAAGACGTGCCAAGGAAACAGCTTCGCTAAACGCGCTGAGGTGGTATAATAAAAAATGATTCAAGTAAAGGCTTGGTAGTGGCATGACGTCATGCCGCGAAATACGTCAGCAGATTGAACTTGTGTACATAATATTCTCTCTACGGTGGAATGTGGAAATTATTTTGCAGAGCCGGACACTATCCTGGTGTTCACAATCTTCTATGGATTATTCGGAGGAGGAAGCCGCCTTGCAATGCCGAACATTATGCGCGCCGAACTCATCGTCATTGAAGCCAGGTTCAGGGGCTACTGAGGGAGTCCTAGACTAGGGGGTGTCCGGACAGCCGGACTATCATCGTCAGTCGGACTCCAAGACTATGAAGATACAAGATTGAAGACTTCGTCCCGTGTCTGGATGGGACTTTCCTTGGCGTGGAAGGCAAGCTTGGCGATACGGATATGTAGATCTCCTACCATTGAAACCGACTCTGTGTAACCCTAGCCCTCCCCGGTGTCTATATAAACCGGAGGGTTTTAGTCCGTAGGACGAACAACCATTACAACAATCATACCATAGGCTAGCTTCTAGGGTTTAGCCTCCTTGATCTCATGGTAGATCCACTCTTGTACTACCCATATCATCAATATCAATCAAGCAGGAGTAGGGTTTTACCTCCATCGAGAGGGCCCGAACCTGGGTAAAAACATCGTGTCCCTTGTCTCCTGTTACCATCCGCCTAGACGCACAGTTCGGGACCCCCTACCCGAGATCCGCCGGTTTTGACACCGACAGCCGATAAATCAACTGCTATACCTGTCGGTATTTGTGAGGATGTGCCCGTTGTGGTTGCAAATGTCACTATCTTAACGGACTTTGTTATTCTTGATATTATTGAGGACGATAGTATGTCTATTATCCTTGGTAGACCTTTTCTTAATACTGCAGGGGCTGTTATTGATTGCAACAAAGGCAATGTCACTTTTCATCTTAATGGTAATGAGCACACGGTACACTTTCCGAGGAAACAATCTCAAGTTCATAGCATCAATTCTATTGAAAAAGTTCCAACTATCATTTTTGGAGGTTTTGAATTTCCTCTCCCTACTGTCAAGAAAAAGTATGATATTCTTATTGTTGGGGATTTTCATATCCCCGTTGAGGTAACTTAGTGTTATTCGAAATTTCTCCGGTTCCGTGTTATTCGGAATATGAGTTTGTTGACAAGACTTGATCAACCTTGTTAGTGGGTTCATTTTGATGATCACGAGATGGATGATACTAGAAGGCACAACCTCCTGTACCCTCTTTTTACTTTCTGTTATTTAGATTAAATAAAGCAAAAATAGTATTATCCGTCTGTTTTCTGAATTATCCGTGCATTAAAAAATAGTTTGAAAATAAAAGTGCTCCAAATGCCCTGCAAATTTAGTATTTTTTTATGGAATATTTGAGGATTTTAGGCACTGAAAATACTGCAAAAGGGGCAAGCACCAGGCCACGAGAGAGGAGGGCGCCCCCCCTGTAGGGCACGCCCCCCTGTCTCGTGGGCCCCTGGTGGCTTCCCTCCACTTATGCCAGCACCCACACACTTCATCTTCTACCCAAAAAAATCCCCATCCAGCTCAAGCCCAAGTTCTAGCTCGTTTTGCTGCAATTTTCGATCTCTTAGCTCAAAGCTCCATTCTCAAAACTGCTTTGGGAGATTGTTGCTTGGTATGTGACTCCTCCATTGGTCCAAATAGTTTTTGTTCTAGTGCATAATTCATTGCAAATTTTTGCTATATAGCTGACCATGTTCCTGAGCTTGCATGTTAAATTTTTAAGGTCCCAAGCAATTCCAATGCATGATATAGGCTCTAGGCACTTGTAGGAGTAGTTACTATCAATCTTGTTTAGATTCATTCACTTTTATTTTGAAGTTACTAAAATTTCAGAAATTTTCAGAAAATGTTAAGAAGGTTCTTTAAAGGCTCTTCTAGCCAAAGCTCTAAGGAAAAACAAGACAAAGAGAAGGAAAAACCCAAGTATAATCTTCCTCGCTTAGCGGAAGTACGGTCATGTGAATGGCCGTGTGAGGATTTCTTGAAAGAAGCCGGAATTCAGGAAGACTTCTATGCTTTAATCGGGACTGCAGGCCTCACCGGTTTCATGAACGACCGAATCGATCAGTATCTCTTACTTATCAATACTTTCGTGCAAAACTTTATTATTATCCTAAGAAGTCACCGCCTGCAGTATCATTTCATTTATATGATGAATTCAGAGAAATATCTTTACGTGATTTTTGCGCGGTGTGTAGGATACCTTATGAGGGAGAATTAGAGGAACCCCATCATGAAGATGTGGATGGTTTCGTTAAAACTATTGCTATATAAGAGCCAAAGAAGGGCTCTGATGCAAAAGTCTCTAGCATACACTTTCCTGTTTTACACTACTTTGCCATATTTGCTAGTAGATGCTTGATTGGTCATGGGAATAGTGGAAACTTGAGCATTCCAGATATTATTATTCTTCAACATGCTTTGCTGGGAGACAGTACTTTTAGTATGGGTGTCGTCGTTGCTAAACGGCTAGCCCTGAATCATACAAAAGGCCCCATATTTGGAGGTATCTATGTTGCACGTCTTGCTGAACATTTTCAGATACCCATTAGGCACCTTGAGGAGGAGGAGACAAAATTACCTCCTCACATTTTAGATTACAAGAGCATGGTAGCACACAAGTTTATTGTTGACAATGAAGAGAAGATGCTCTTGTATAGACTTAGATTTAATAAGAAACACTTTGAGTTTATTATTTTGCCTGCACCTCTGTTATTTGACTTGCTTGCAGAAAATTGCCTTGTTACGCCGGAAGCGGTGAACAACCATCTAGCCCAAGCTTTTACTCCAGAACCTAAACCTGAGCCGGAACCTGAGTTGGACCCTTATCGTGCATCATCTGTCCAGTGGGATCCGGAGATGACCAGCCAGTGGTATCCTGATTACACCTCCCACTACACCGGAGAGAGTAGCGGTGGTCCTTGGTATTATACCAACTTAGGCCAAAAGCCTAAGCTTGGGGGAGTACGTACTTCTCACCGACTTTACATTCATGTTCACACACTAGTCGTCGGTGCTCACACTCTTTCATTGTATTATCCATGTTAGTTTAAATTTCTTTTTCTAGCTTTCTTCTTGTGTGTTTGTTAAACCTTAAGAAAAACCAAAAAAATAGTTAGTTTAATTTCCTTTCTTGTAGTAGAAATTAAAATGAAAACCCCAAAAAGATTTCTAGTTCTTCTTTTACTTGTTGGGAGCTTTCCCGTGTAAATAGTTTTATTTTCTTTTCTTTCTTTTGGGGGTCGAGAAGACTATGTTGAAAATGCTTAGTGGCTCTTATATGCATGATTGTTTATTTAACTTGGAGCCCATATTACTTGTCTTCTCTCTTGAGTTGAATGCTTGCAGATTCCAGCTTAGTCCAATGCATGTGCACTCTTATTATTATACACATCATTCGGTCATGCAAGTGAAAGGCAATAATGACGATATATGATGGACTTATTGGGATGAGAAAAGCTGGTATGAACTCAACCTCTCTTGTTTTTGTAAATATGATGATTCATCGTTCCTGAGTCAGCTATTATGAAGTAAACATATTTGCAATGACATTTAGAGATTATAGTTGCTTGTGCCATGCTTGATTAGCTATGAGTTATAATGGTTTACCTTGCGTGCCAACATGCTATTAGAATAATTATGATGTGGTATGATGGGATGGTATCCTCCTTTGAATGTATTAAGTGACTCGACTTGGCACATGTTCACGCATGTAGTTGAATCAAATCAACGTAGCCTTCACGATATATATGTTCATGGTAGATTATATCCTACTCATGCTTGTACTCGATGTAAATTAATTTTAATGCATGTTTACGACTGTTGTCGCTCTCTCAGTTGGTCGCTTCCTAGTCTTTTGCTAGCCTTCACCTGTACTAAGCGGGAATACTACTTGTGCATCCAAACTCCTTAAACCCCAAAGTTGTTCCATATGAGTCCACCATACCTTTCTATATGCGGTATTTACCTGCCGTTCCAAGTAAATTTGTATGTGCCAAACTCTAAACCTTCAAATGAAATTCTATTTTGTATGCTCGAGCAGCTCATGTTTCAACTAGGGCTGCCTATATCTTCCATGCTAGGTGGGTTATTATCAAGAGGAGTGGACTCCGCTCCTCATTCACGAGAAAGGGCCGGTAACCGGGATGCCCAGTCCCATGATCCAAAAAGATCAAAGCAAATCAAAATAATTAAACAAAACTCCCCCAGGGCTGTTGTATGTTGGAGGCACTCGTTGTTTCAAGCAAGCCATGGATTGATGCTTGTTGGTGGTTGGGGGAGTATAAACCTTTACCATTCTATCTGGGAACTGCCTATAATGCATGTAGTATGGAAGATACATCCATCTCATAGTTGTTACATTGACAGTGAAAGTATGCCGCTCAAAATGTTATTCAATCTCTATTTTAAAATCGAGCTCTGGCACCTCTACAAATCCCTGCTTCCCTCTGCAAAGCGCCTGTCTATTTACTTTTATGTTGATTCATCACCCTTCTTATTAAAAATCACCCGCTGGAGAGCACACTGTCGTTTGCATTCATTATTATTGGTTTATATTGGGTATGACTTGACTGGATCTCTTTTACCATGAATTACAATGTTTAGTCAGTCCTTGATCTTTAAAGGTGCTCTGCATTTATGTTTTGCGGTCTCAGAAAGGGCTAGCGAGATACCATTTTGTTATATCATGTTATGATTATTTTGAGAAAGTGTTGTCATCTGAGTTTTATTATTATAGCTCACTAGCCGATTATGTTATTGATATGAGTAATTGTGAGACCTATGTGTTATTGTTAGTATGGTTAGTTCATAATATTTGCTGAAACTTGAATGCTAGCTTTTCATGTTAAAACAACAAGAGCAACAGAGTTTGTAAAAGTTTTTCTTTATCACTTTCAGTTTATCAACTGAATTGCTTGAGGACAAGCAAAGGTTTAAGCTTGGGGGAGTTGATACGTCTCCAACGCATCTACTTTTCCAAACACTTTTGCCCTTGTTTTGGACTCTAACTTGCATGATTTCAATGAAACTAACCCGGACTGACGTTGTTTTCAGCAGAACTGCCATGATGTTGTTTTATCTGTAGAAAAGAAAAGTTCTCGGATTGTCCTGGAAATCCACAGAGGCACTTTTCAGAATTAATAAGAATTTTTGGCGAAAGAATCAAGGCCAGGGGGCCCACGGGCTGTCCACGAGACAGGGGGGCGCCCCGCCCCCTAGGGCGTGCCCTCCTATCTTGTGGGCCCTCTGGACACCTCCCGACCTCAACTCCAACTCCATATATACCGTCTCGGGGAGAAAAAAATCAGAGAGAAAGTTTCATCGCGTTTCACAACATGGAGCCGCCACCAAGCCCTAATCTCTCTCGGGAGGGCTGATCTGGAGTCCTTTCGGGGCTCCGGAGAGGGGGATTCGTCGGCGTCGTCATCATCAACCATCCTCCATCACCAATTTCATGATGCTCACCGCCATGCGTGAGTAATTCCATCGTTGGCTTACTGGACGGTGATGGGTTGGATGAGATTTACCATGTAATCAAGTTAGTTTTGTTAGGGTTTGATCCCTAGTATCCACTATGTTCTGAGATTGATGTTGCTATGACTTTGCTATGCTTAATGCTTGTCACTAGGGCCCAAGTGCCATGATTTCAGATCTGAACCTATTATGTTTTCATGAATATACGTGTGTTCTTGATCCTATCTTGCAAGTCTATAGTCACCTATTATGTGTTATGATCCGACAACCCTGAAGTGTCAATAATCGGGATACTTCTCGGTGATGACCGTAGTTTGAGGAGTTCATGTATTCACTATGTGCTAATGCTTTGTTCTGGTTCTCTATTAAAAGGAGGCCTTAATATCCCTTAGTTTCTGTAAGGACCCCGCTGAACACGGGAGGGTAGGACAAAAGATGTCATGCAAGTTCTTTTCCATAAGCACGTATGACTATTTACGGAATACATGCCTACATTACATTGATGAATTGGAGCTAGTTCTATATCACCCTATGTTATAGCTATTACATGAGGAATCGAATCTGGCATAATTATCCATCATTGATCCATTGCATACGAGCTTTTCACATATTGTTCTTCGCTTATTTACTTTTCCGTTGCTACTATTACAACTACTACAAAAACTCAAAAACATTTATATTTACTTTTGCTACCGCTACTATTATTATCATACCACTTTTTCTACTAAACACTTTGCTGCAGATACTAAGTTATCCAGGTGTGGTTGAATTGACAACTCAACTGCTAATACTCAAGAATATTCTTTGGCTCCCCTTGTGTCGAATCAATAAATTTGGGTTGAATACTCTACCCTCGAAAGCTGTTGCGATCCCCTATACTTGTGGGTTATCATTATGAGAGAGGAACTATATCTCCACCTCTTTATGTTTCCAATATGATAGAATTGCAAGAAGCTGCTTATACTATGCATTGGCCTTTACTTGGTGTGCATAAATTGTTCTTTTATGACATGCCAATGCATAGGAAGAGAGTTAGACTTCGTTGTTGCATGATATATGTTAATTTGTGCTCACTACTAAATCACAAATCTTTTTTCATTAAAATTGTCCTTGATATACCTTGGGATCCAGGTGGACCCATTACTTGAGCACTATATGCCTAGCTTAATGGCTTTAAAGAAAGCGCTGCCAGGGAGAGAACCCGGAAGTTTTAGAGAGTCATTTATTTCTGTTGAGTGCTTTTATATAGTTTAAAAACAAAAAAATAAAGAGGGGAACCCAAAACTTTTCAAAAAGGAAAGTGAAAGTGAGTAAGACAAGCATTGTTGAAGTGGGGGAGCTCCTTGAACTTTGTTCATGCTCACGGAAACTTTGTGAATCTTAGTTACAGAAAAATTTCATCAAAACTAATTAGCCCCTTGTACAATTCCATTGTATTATAAAAATAATGTGCCAGGGTTTGCCTTTAGGATGTTTACAATGCTTGTTGGTTTGTATGGTGCAGGACAGAAACTTTGGCTGTAGTACGCGATTTTACATTTTTTACTGGAACATCAAACGGTTTTGATTATTTTTGCACTGTCTTGCTATACTAATTTTTATTTTTCCTAATTTTGTTAGAATTTTTGGGGTACCAGAAGTATGGTGAATGTTCAGATTGCTACAGACTGTTCTGTTTTGACAGATTCTGTATTTGATGCATAGTTTACTTGTTTTGATGAAACTATCAATTTCTATCGGTGGATTAAGCCATGGAAAAGCTATATTACAGTAGACACAATGAAAAAACAAAATATGAATTGGTTTGCAACAGTACTTAGAGTAGTGATTTTTTTATTATACTAACGGATCTTACCGAGTTTTCTGTTGAAGTTTTGTGTGGATGAAGTGTTTGATCGAGGAGGTCTCGATATGAGGAAAAGGAAGAGAGGCAAGAGCTCAAGCTTGGGGATGCCCAAGGCACCCCAAGTAAATATTCAAGGAGTGTGCAAGTCTTGGAGCGTCTTTTGCATTTAGTTTTCACTTTTATTTTATGCACCATCCTGGTATGAGATAGTCCATGGTTGATTTATAGAATGCTCATTTCAGTTCACTTAAATCTTTTGAGTATGGCTTTATAGAATGCTTCATGTGCTTCACTTATATCTTTTGAAGTTTGGATTGCCTGTTTCTCTTCACATGGAAAACCGCCATTTGTAGAATGCTCTTTTGCTTCACTTATATTCGTTAGAGCGTGGGCATATCTTTTGTAGAAAGAATTAAACTCTCTTGCTTCACTTATATCTATTTAGAGAGATGACAGGAATTGGTCATTCACATGGTTAGTCATAAAATCCTACATAAAACTTGTGGATCACTGAATATGATATGTTTGATTCCTTGCAATAGTTTTGCGACATAGAGATGATAATATGTGGGAGGTTCTAGTAGATAGTTGTGTTTAGTAAGGATATTGGTGTTAACGTTTGTGATTCCCGCAGCATGCACGTATGGTCTACTAACTATGTAACCAAATTGGCGCGCATTGTATTTTGATTGTTTATCTTTGCGTGAAGGTCGGGGGCGCGCGATTGTTAACTCCTACCAACCTCCCCCCTAGGAGCATGCGTAGTAGTACTTTGCTTCGAGGGCTAATAAAACTTTTGCAATAAGTATATGAGTTCTTTATGACTAATGTCAGTCCATGGATTATACGCACTCTCACCCTTCCATCAATTCTAGCCTCTTCGGTACCGTGCATTGCCCTTTCTCACCTTGAGAGTTGGTGCAAACTTTGTCGGTGCATCCAAACCCAATGATACGATACGGTCTATCCCACATAAGCCTCCTTATATCTTCCTCAAAACAGCCACCATACCTACCTATCATGGCATTTCCATAGTCATTCCGAGATATATTGCCATGCAACTTCCATCATCATCATATACATGACTTGAGCATTCATTGTCATATTGCCTTGCATGATCGTAAGATAGCTAGCATGATGTTTTCATGGCTTGTCCATTTTTTGATATCTTTGTTATGCTAGATCATTGCACATCCCGATACACCGCCGGAGGCATTCATATAGAGTCATATCTTTGTTCTATTATCGAGTTGTAATATTGAGTTGTAAGTAAATAAAAGTGTGATGATCATCATTATTAGAGCATTGCCCCCTGAAAAAAGAGAGGCCAAAGAAGCCTACACAAAAAAGGGGCCAAAGAAGCCCGTCAAAAAAAGAGAAAAAAAGGGGGGGCAATTTTACTATCCTTTTACCACACTTATGCTTCCTCATAGCACCATGTTATTCATATAGAGAGTCTTTTGAGTTATCACTTCCATATACTAGTGGGAATTTTCATTATAGAACTTGGCTTGTATATTCTGATGATGGGCTTCCTCAAATGCCCGAGGTCTTCATGAGCAAGCAAGTTGGATGCACACCCACTTAGTTTCCAGTTTGAGCTTTCATACACTTATAGCTCTTAGTGCATCCGTTGCATGGCAATCCCTACTCCTCGCATTGACATCAATTGATGGGCATCTCCATAGCCCGTTGATTAGCCGCGTCGATGTGAGACTTTCTCCCTTTTTGTCTTCTCCACACAACCTCCACCATCATACTCTATTCCGCCTATAGTGCTATATCCATGGCTTGCGCTCATGTATTGCGTGAAGGTTAAAAAGGCTGAAGCGCGTTAAAAAGTATGAACTAATTTCTTGGCTAACACCGGGATGGGCATGAGAGGTACCTTGTGTTAAGAAAAGGGAGCATAAAAGACTATATGATTTTGTAGGGATAACATTCTAAAGCATTGATATTTTGAAAGACATGATTGTTTGTTGGGATGCCGGAAGTATTATTGTTTTTATGTCAAATGATAGACTATTGCTTTGAATCACTCGTATCTTAATATTCATGCCATGATTAGATTATATGATCAAGATTATGCTAGGTAGCATTCCACATGAAAAATTATCTTTTTTTATCATTTACCTACTCGAGGACGAGCAGGAATTAAGCTTGGGGATGTTGATACGTCTCCGTCGTATCTATAATTTTTTATTGTTCCATGCCAATATTATTCAACTTTCATATACTTTTGGCAACTTTTCATATTATTTTTTGGGACTAACATATTGATCCAGTGCCCTGTGCCAGTTCCTATTTGTTGCATGCTTTATGTTTCGTAGAAACCCCATATCAAACGGAGTCCAAACGGGATAAAAACGGACGGAGAATATTTTTGGAATATTTATGATTTTATGGAAGAAAAATCAACGTGAGACGGTGCCCGAGGGGGCCACGAGGCAGGGGGCGCCCCTGACCCTCGTGGGCACCCCGTAAGGCAGTTGATGCTCTTCTTTGGCCGCAAGAAAGCTAATTTTCGGAGAAAAATCTTGGCGAAGGTTTCAATCCAATCGGAGTTACGGATCTCCGGATATATAAGAAATGGTGAAAGGGCAGAATCCCACAACACATAAACAGAGAGAGATGAAGAGACAGATCCAATCTCGGAGGGGCTCTCGCCCCTCCCACGCCATGGAGACCATGGACTAGAGGGGAAACCCTTCTCCCATCTAGGGAGGAGGTCAAGGAAGAAGAAGAAGAAGGGGGGCTCTCTCCCCCTTGCTTCCGGTGGCGCCAGAACGCCGCCGGGGGCCATCAACATCACCATGATCTACACCAACACCACCGTCATCTTCACCAACATCTCCATCACCTTCCCCCATCTCTATTTAGCGGTCCACTCTCCCGCAACCTGCTGTACCCTCTACTTGAACATGGTGCTTTATGCTTCATATTATTATCCAATGATGTGTTGCCATCCTATGATGTCTGAGTAGATTTTCGTTGTCCTATCGGTGATTGATGAATTGTTATGATTGGTTTAATTTGCTTGTGGTTATGTTGCTGTCCTATGGTGCTCTCCGTGTTGCGCAAGCGTGAGGGAATCCTGTTGTAGGGTGTTGCAATACGTTCATGCTTCGCTTATAGTGGGTTGCTTGAGTGACAGAAGCATAAACACGAGTAAGGGGGTTGTGGCGTATGGGATAAAGGGGACTTGATGCTTTAATGCTATGGTTGGGCTTTCCCTTAATGATCTTTAGTAGTTGCGGATGCTTGCTAGAGTTCCAATCATAAGTGCATATGATCCAAGAAGAGAAAGTATGTTAGCTTATGCCTCTCCCACATAAAACTTGCTATCGGTCTAGTAAAGTAGTCAATTGCTTAGGGACAATTCCATAACTCCTACCACCACTTTTCCACACTCGCTATACTTACTTTATTGCTTCTTTATCTAAACAGCCCCTAGTTTATATTTACGTGCTCTTTATTATCTTGCAAACCTATCCAACAACACCTACAAAGTCCTTCTAGTTTCATACTTGTTCTAGGTAAACCGAACGTCAAGCGTGCGTAGAGTTGTATCGGTGGTCGATAGAACTTGAGGGAATATTTGTTCTACCTTTAGCTCCTTGTTGGGTTCGGCACTCTTACTTATCGAAAGAGGCTACAATTGATCCCCTATACTCATGGGTTATCAATGGACGACACTCTCCCTTCTCGTTGCTATGCATCACCATGATCTTGTGTGTGCGTAAGAAATTTTTTGAAATTACTACGTTCCCCAACAATATTTAGGTCAAGATGTGCCATGTGGGGCCCACAAACTCATGTGGCAGCCCCTGGGCACGCCTAGTGAGCTTGTCACTCCATCGTGACTCTTCTGGTCTTCTCTCGAACCTTCGTCGGCCCCTTCTGGTCCAGAAAATATTAATCCAAAGATTTTTCTCCATTTGGACTCCGTTTGATATTGATTTTATAAAAAGCCAAAAACAAGCAAAAAATAGCAACTGGCACCAGGCACTAGTTTAATAGGTTAGTCCCAAAAATGATATAAATAGCATGTAAATGCATATAAAACATCTAAGATTGATACTATAATAGCATGGAACAATAAAAAATTATAGATACGTTGATGTATCACTTGCTCATTTAGACCTCGAACATTTGAGGAAGCCCATCATCGTAATATACATGTTATGTTCTATAATGAGAAATTCCCACTAGCATATGAAAGTGATAACTCAGGAGACTCTCTATATGAAGAACATGGTGCTACTCTAAGCAAAAGTGTGGTAAAAGGATAATAACATTGCCCCTTCTCTCTTTTCTCTCATTTTTCTGTTGGGCACTTTTGGCCTCCTTTTCTTCGTTCGGAGTCTCGTCCCAATTTGTGAGGAATCATAGTCTCCATCATCCTTTCCTCACTAGGACAATGCTCTAATAATGATGATCATCCCACTTTTATTTACTTACAACTCGATATTGCAACTTGACAAAACTGGAATAATACTGATCTATATGAATGCCTCAGGCGGTGTACCAGGATGTGCAATGATCACTACAAAAAGAGACACATTTGTACATTATGGCTTGAACGAAAACTTTTTTGTCATGGTTATGACACTTCGATGACGATAATTGTGACAAAAACGCGTATCATCATAGATGTGGTGGGGTCTTACTTCTATGACAAAATATCATGACAGAAATTGGGCTTTTTGTCCTGGGTGGGCGGGAGATGCACCTGCATGACATTCTTTGGGTCGTCCATGACAGAAAAAAATCATGCTAGAAGCAAGGGTGAGGAAAATTTTGGGGAGTACCCGGTTACGGTGGGTTGTCGGGGTCGAGCGATGCACTGTGGTTTGCGTGTTTCTCTCGTACGCCCATGTGTGTGAGGCATTGGCTAACTAAAACCGAGCGAGGCGTTCGCTTACTGAACCCGAGCAATTGCACTAGCTACGTTACTGAACCAAAGCGATCGATCCCTTGGTTGTTAACTGAACCCGAGCGATTCATTCGCTGCTGCTACTAACTGAACCCGAGCGATCGATCGTTGCTGCTGCTTACTGAAGCCGATCATGAAGAAGTTCATAAACATAAATTTCTCCTTCTCAATTTCAGTTTTCAGTTGTACAACCTAGTTCCTTATTCATACCATGTAAATTAAACTAAACATGGCAAGTGATCTTCTTTAGCACTGCATGTATGCTTGTGTTGTTGATCTGTAATCCAGTGCTGTGGTGAAACTACAAACTCCATGACAATGTCATATCCTCCTATGTCTTAACTATGAACAATGCATATTATTATCATGTTATTTAAATCGTGTCTCTTTATTTACCAATCTGAAATGGGATAAATTGATAGTACACTCACCATCGATGCTTATACATTCTTTAGCACTGCATGTATGCTTGTGTTATTGATCTGTAATGCAATGGTATGGTGAACCTGGCCACTCCTACACAATGCCATTTCCTGCCTTGTCTTAACTATGAACAATGTTAATGCTATTTTAAACCAGGTCTCTTTATTTGCCACTAAGAAATGGGATGAATCGACAACACTGATACTTATACATGAAAAGCCTGTTATTTGTCTGTTTTTTCTCTT
This sequence comes from Triticum aestivum, assembly GCF_018294505.1. Classification (NCBI taxonomy): domain Eukaryota; kingdom Viridiplantae; phylum Streptophyta; class Magnoliopsida; order Poales; family Poaceae; genus Triticum; species Triticum aestivum. The sequence goes on from NC_057801.1 coordinate 128,404,500, forward strand.
TCAGGGTGATATAACTGACGCCAACAAGAACTGCCAAAATGACAGTGAGACGAACCCATTGCTTGTCCCTCTAACATATATTGTAGGGAACAAGGCAACACATCTTGGGGATAGCTATACAACGCCAAAGTCATGTCTTGATGTAGTGTCGAAGGTACTCGCTAATAGCAGCGACACAAGTTCGATGAAGTCATGGCCTGGATCTGTTCGACTTCTTCATTCTCAGATTTAAGCAGAATGACATGCTTCAACTCAACTCCTACTGGAACTCCCATCTCTATGGAAGGATTAACTAGAAGTACATGACGTCTATTGATGCTATGCAACTAGAGTTGGATATAAGCGTCAAACAAGCACAATCTCATCAGCTTGCTCACCTGCTTGCGCTGCAGCTCCCAGACAGGGCTAACCTTTCTTGAAATGTGTTGAAGTGATGTTTGTTCTGTATATTATTTTTTTCGACGTGTTTATTTGCACTGGTGGCGACCTTTGATGCCTAGTGTATGTAATATGCTGTCTGGATGCCCTTTATTATCGTTGGTAGTGAACTTTTATGCCCAGTGCATGTAATATACAGTAATTTTTTTGTTGTATAGTCTAGGTTTATTCTTCGTCATGATGGTGTAATTTATTTTCTGTATATGTTATCGTCGCTCTCTAAAAAGGTCGTAAGCTTTGACGGAGCGCAGTGGGCTTGAACGTTCGGTTTATATAAAGCAATTACGGTACTAAAACTGGTCGGCCCACCAATCACTATGAATGGGCGGAAACATAGGCATACAATCATCTCCGACCAATAGCAGGCCTAGACGTAAACTCACCAACTATTAGTTTCGGGCCTTTAACAGGCCGAGTAAACCAGTTGCCTAAGTTGGGCCAGAAAATAAAATGGGCTTTTAACAGTCTGAAAAGTAGATTGGGCTTGAATTGTGACGTAGGCCCATGATTGGCCCAACCACAAGACACGCCATTAACAGGCCAAAATATGTGTCGGGCCACAGTTGGCCCAATAACATGATGGGTTGTAAGCAGGCCGGATACAAAGCGGGCCATAATTAGGCCCAGTTATATCACGGGCCTTTAACGGGCCAATAGTCAAGTTGGGCTAAAATGTATCCATGAAGATTACGGGCCGCTAAGAGGCTGAAAGTCACTTCGGACCAAAAATAGGCCCACATGCAGCGTGGGTCATTAAATGGCCGAAAGTGAAACCGGCCTGACAACGGCCCATACGTACCAAGGGCCACTAACATGCCGAAAGTAATATAGGGCCCAACTATGACATGGGCCTTTAAGAGCCATAGTTCAAATGGGCCCCCAATGGGCCCGAAAGCATAGTGCCTGTTAATGGGCCAGACCTTATATGGGTCGTAATTTGGCCCAAAATATGTCAGGCAGTTAACGGGCCGGATCTGATATGGGCCGTCATTTGGCCCAAAACATGGCAGATTGTTAACAGGCCGGATCTGATATGGGTTGTTATTTGGCCCAAAACATGGCAGACATCTAACGCGTCGGATCTGATATGGGCCATAATTTGGCCCAAATCATGGTAGACTGTTAAAGGGCCGGCCCAGTAGTGTATGACAAAATCTTGTGGACCTTTGGTTGGGCCAACCTTTTTACCTTAAATGGGCTACTGTTGGGCCGTGCCACATGTCGACGTATCATAGGCGTGTTCCGTCCATTGTATGGATGACATCTGTCCCAATGTTGAGCTGACACGTGGATCTTCCGGCGAATGAGAAATTTACAGTGGAAAATTGTCATTGGTCTGGGCTGTTAGCGGGTTATTGGATCCAAAACCGGACCCTATAGCTTAACGGCGACCCATTACGGTGGATGCCATGTGTTGGTTACCCTTGACGAAAACACTTCCATGATACGGCATTTATCGTCATGGAAGTGGAAACTTCCGTGATGATAATTTTAGTATTGTCATGGAACACTTCTACAACAGTACAGGTATGACTATTTTGATTCTGTTATAAAATCGACATAAATGTACATGCATGACAGAAACGTGACCTACTGTGACAAAGACGTATTATCACGGAAGTGTTTTTTTTTGTAGTGATATTGTGCGGCATCGGGGCAATTGGTTAGTGTTGATAAATCCAACATTTTTCAGCCCTAACATGAGGTGGAGATAAGAGAAAAAATGTGTACCACGCTGAATATAATGACCGAGTCCCCATCAAACGTAGGATTAGATAAAATAGATTTCTGATTGAGTAATTTTTTAAGAAAATCAGTGATTGGAAGGAAGAATTGTTATCTGTCGAAGGGAAGGAGATCCTTCTCAAGTCTGTTGTCCAAGCCATACCCATCTATTCAATGTCGGTCTTTAAAATTCCTAAAAAATGTAAAGAAATCATTCACAAGATGGTGCATTTCTGGTGGGAAGACGAGGAGAACCAGAGGAAGATGCATTGGATGGCCTGGTGGAGAATGTGTGTCCCTAAGAATCAAGGAGAGATAGGTTTTCCTGATACTCATTGTTTCAACTTGGCAATGGGATGGGACGAACCACAATTAACCCTATTTGGAGCAAGATGGGGAAATTATCTTGCCCAGCAAAGGTCAAAATATGTATCTGGCGTACACTACATGGCACACTTCCATGTCATGTTACGCTCACAAACAAACATATGAAAATCTCGCCCACTTGTCCTACTTGCTCTGCTAGTCTAGAATATACGAAGCACATGCTATCTCTCTATAATAAAGCAAAGGAAGTTTGGAAAAAGCTAGGGATGGATGGTATTATTGATAAAGGCTGTGAGGTTGATTATGTTGGAGAGGCGGTATTGAAGTATTTACTTCTTCTACCAGACCAAAAACCGTGGATTATGGGTCATCGCAATGTGCGTGAAATGATTGCTATCTCAGCCTAGTATCCATGGTGGGAAAGACGGAAACTAGTGCACAAGGAGACACCTCAGAATGTGTATCAGATCTCTATGGAGTCTCATCTCCAAAGGCCTCTATGAAGGGGGGGCGGCTGGTCTTGCCCTCGTGTGGCTTTTGTAAAACTTAATGTTGATGCTTCTTTTGATCATGACCTACTTAGGGGCACAATGGGGGCAGTCCTTAGAGACGACAAAGATAAATTTATTGCTGTGAGGAATAGGAAGATAGACTACTACGCAGATGTCTTGATGGTTGAAGCCATGGCTCTCAAATTCGGTCTATCGCTGACGTAGAAGTCGAGATGTAACCGCCTTATTATTAACTCGGATAATATAGAGGTGATTGATACCATGAAGGATGAAGGACGGTCGGCGGGTGCGGCGGGGCAATCTTCGATGATTATTTTCATTATGCTTGTGATTTCATTATTACTAGATTCGAACATTGTGATAGAGAAGCAAAAAAAGTTATTCACAAGCTTGCTAGCTTAGCTAGATTTTCTCTGGCATCGGATTGGTTGGAGGAACCTTTAAATGAAATTGTAATGATCCTCATAAACAATGTATTGGTTATTTCTAATGAATAAAGTTTCTAGTTTTATTTTTTTTTAAATATAGCAACATTACGAAATGTAATGTGTTTGAAGGTTGGGCGCTTTGCGAGAACATGCGGCTTGGCGGGTCATCCAAACTAGAAGGGTTGGTCGCGCTTTGCTGGGCCGCTAGTGTTGTTAGATTTCTTTTAAAAAAAATACTCACTATGTTTTTGAAAAGTCAAACCTTTTCAGTTTGATCAAATGTGTAGAGTAATGTATCCAAATTCATAATATCATGTCAATACCATTAGATTCATCATGAAATGAATTTTCATACATTTTTTGTTTAATATTGTGGATGTCGATATTTTTTGCTCTGAACTTGGTCAAAGTTAAAGAAATTGGACTTTCTAAAAAGCTAATACTTCCTATATTTTGGAACCGGTGGAATATTTAGTTTAGCAGGTGGGGCTGATTATGGAGTAAAATATATTTATGTGGGAAAATTTCTGCGTCGAGAACTGCATATACTATATTGGTGCTACAGTATCACATGACAGTGTTTTTTTCTATGTGGCGGGAGGATGCGCGGGTTGATATGTTTCTATAGGGTGATTGCTGATGATTGATTTGAAAAATCGTTGGCTTGATCAAAGTCATAAATCAATCCAAAATGAAATAACTCAATCTCAATGAACGAAAGAGTTCTAAAATTAGGGAACATATGAAATTAAAAGAATTTGAATGAGACCTCCTTGAGAAAATATTGACCCAGTCAAAATCAGTGGCCCAATTCTAAATTAAATATCTCAATTAATTGTGAGGCCTTAAAATTAGGAAGCACGCCGAGTGTATAGTATCAAAGAAATGAATGTAAGAGCTTTGAGAAATTGTTGACCCAGTCAAAATCAGGTGACCCAATTTCAATTAAAGACCTCAATCGAATGTGGGCTCTTCAAAACTAGGAAGCATAGTGTTATAGAGGATATTGAGATTATCTGGAAGAAAGACAAAGAGAAAGTCCACACATACACCATCGACTATCGGTGTGGTGTGATCACGTCCAAATCTACCGATACCCCCCAGCTAGCTGAATCATCGCCCTCAGAATGCCATCCATCACATGGCCGACAACAATCTGCAGCAATTCGCCATGAGTGTGCATGGCCTAATTCAGGGTTGCGGCCGGAGCAGCCAACCTACCTACAGATAAACAGGGCATGGGTGTTCCATCGTTCGAGCATTGTCAATGTACACAGTACCAAGCAACAAGTTCTTAAGAGTTTAGGACGTCCATCTGTTAGCCAAATTGCTCTCTTCAATGGTACAAATATACGGGGCGATATCCAGGTCCTTCTACACCATTCTTCTTATCGGCGTCGGATTCTGTCAACAACCTCAGAGCCTCCCTGCACATTCCAAATTATAGAGTCAGCACGGCATCTGATCTAAATCCCGTTCAAGAAGTAATTCATGGCTGGTTCAGTGCAGATGGGCCACACAGGCAAATGGAAGTAAAACCATGAAAAGCATTAGCCACATCATTGATTTCGCAAACATGCCGAGGTATGATCATATTCACACATGTACTGTGCAAAGACAAAATATCGTACTCATTCTTTTCGTAATACAAGTCCATTTATTATATCTTTTTTGTACAGTTTTGACACACTGCATGAATAATTCACACCAGAATGCTAGTTGAATCATGGAATTGTTGTCAATCAACGTAAGATTTATATATCACAGCAAACTGGCCCATAAATAAAGCATGGAGCTGAAGTAGATCAAGTAGGCTACCTTAATGCCTTCTCGATTCCAACATGTCCTGGATCCAGTTTGACAGCATCAAGAAATGAATCACATGCCTTTTCAAACTCCTGAAGTTAGAGTTGAGTCGGTCATCAAAAAGGTCTAGCCGCGAGATTTAAGTAAGTGCCAAATTGTGATTATGCATCACCTGTAGTAGCAAATATGAGTAGCCTTCCAGCCAGCATGCATGTGGGCAGTCAGGTTGTATTTGCCTGCAGATCTGTGCATCATTTAAAGCACCGTCTCTATGCAATATAAGCCGGCAAAAACCCCTATTGCCAATGATGACTGGATCAATATTGTCATGATCAAGCGTTATCGCCTACAACCAACAAACCAAACAAACAATTACATATGTTCTGACAGATCTGCATGTAGTCCTCAGATTTATCATAAATACTAAATCGCATATGGAGATGTCTCGGTAGCAAAACAGCTCAAATCAACACTGGTACCACAAGCAAGGAAAATGGTGGCTAGCCTAGTTCTAGTTGAAAGATAAAAAAAAGTTATATGTTCCCAATTGCACATCTTCTTATCGATGCAAGGGATGTATACATACACACATCACATATCTTACATGGCCACACCTTGGGTAATGAGTCTATGCACACATGTACACTCAACAAGGTAAAGCTAACACCTTTAACAACCTACTCAAACATATTATTTAAGATTTGGAGATACACCCCCAAAATATAGAAAAATGACAATTGTATAGCATACTAAAGCTATTAAGATTGTGTGCAGCAGGAGCATAAAGAGGCAAATGGAACAACCAAGATATGGTTCGATCATCAGCTAGGTATCACTGACCACATTTTCCCATAATTATTGCCATTCCACAAAGAAGTTACAATGCTTGGCACTTCCCCCAATAACCCAACCTAAAACCACTGTCATGAAAGCTGTAATCATGATCACCTATTGTCTCGAAGGACCATCTTAATTCCAGGAAATGTACTCAGACGCCATGTAGACATGGTGATAGTCATATTAGCAGACATGAGACCAGGGTAGACATGTGCCACGAACCCAAACGTTCATTATTCCACCGTGGTGCTATCAGCGTCAGTGTGATATGTGATGCTATTCTCGATGATGTTAATATGGAGCCAATTACTCCCATGATGACATGCTCAAAAGCAACTCAATCGTGCATGCCCAGAGGCACATCTGTGCTGGCACTAATAAGGATGCTGTCAAGCCATAACTCAGTGAATATGGTAAAGGGCGTAAGTGTCTATACACTTCCAACCATGGTCTTAGGTGTGTCCATGAGCCTTGTGGTACATATTTCATATTTTCCCCCTGGGCTATGTGGTACAATTAACCGTCCGCACTTGCACCCCTCTCATATCGAGAAATGCAACATTAGGAAAATCCGAACAAAGAGAAATAAAGCACATCTATAGTTTGGACGATTATCCAGAAAAACATCGGATAGTGATGCAAGCCATTTCAATGGATGCAAATGAGGAAACAATAGTAGGGAAAGAGAAATGAATTTCAGGAGCTTGAATAGTGCAATAGCATACCATATTATAGATTTCTAATGCCGCCTTGTAATCCTGTTTATACATAGCTTTGGATCCTTCTTTTTTCAATTCAGCTACTGTCATTTTAGACAAAGGGAGATCCTGAAGATTTGAAAAAATGACTCAAGATTGCAGATATTTATGTGCCATGAAATTGAAAAACAGTAGAGATATTTTCATAGTTAAACATATTATAATCTCATTCAGTTGGTACAATTTCATGTTCTAGAAAACAAGTGGAAATTAAGTACCACATTGATTACAAACCCCCAAGCTCAACTGCACCGATTACATCTGCTATACTCTGATACAACAAGAGATACAAGATTTGGCAAAGCCAGCAGCAAATTCTTTTAGAGCATCTCCAACAGCCGCCCAACGCGCGGCGCGCTAAAATTCAGTTTGCTCCAGCGGCCGCGGTGGGGAGCGCTGGCTCCAGCGGCCGCGGTAAATTTAGCACGCGCGTAGCTCCAGCAGGCGCGCTAAAATGCAGCGCGCGCGCTCTCGCACAAACACTTGGACTACGGTGCATAGATATTTTGTTCATAGATAAAACACCATACATAGTTCATAGCATAGATAAAAAACGATACAAAGATAATTTTACATAGTTCATAGCATAGATAGATAAAAAGAACTACGGTGCAACTAGAACTACTCCGAGTCGTCCTCATCATCACCCTCACAGGTGTTGTCCGAGGTAGCACGTCCTCCCAACGTTCATTGTCTGACGTGAAGAACGACTTCCCACCGGCATTGACGAGATCGCACTGCAATACGGCCAGTGCCTTCCGCCGACGCCGGTCCGCCCTCTCCGCGCGGCACCTTGCTGTCCTCTCCATCCAGAAGGCGCGCTCATTGGCAACGTCCTTCGGGTGGCGCCGGCGCCACTCCGCCATGGCTCGATCGTCCTCCTCGGCGATGAGGCGGCGCTGCCGGTGCTCCGCACGGTCCAGGTCCGTGATAAGACGAGGAGGAGGGGCGACGGCCTGCGCTTGCTCGCGCGTGTAGATGTCGCGGAAGTTCATCTGCGAGCGAGGCCTCTCTAGGTGCCACGCCGCCGCGTCCTACGCGCAGGTGGCCTCGTGCGGGGTCTCGAACGTGCCGAGGCCGAGGCGGACGTAGCCGGACCGGATCTCAGCGTAGTACGCGCCGGAGGGGCGCTCGCGGACGCCGCGGTAGCCCGAAGATGACCGGCGGCGCGGCGCCATGGTGGCGCATCGGTGGCAGGGCGCTGAAGCGGCGAGGAAGCAGCGAGGAAGCGGGGGACAGCCGGAAGCGGCGCGCCAAATCTACCGCGCGATCGCCAGCTTTCTCCCGCGCGCTCGCAAACGTTTACCGTGCGCGCTTGTTTCCCGCCTCCGCTGGAGCGCGCGAAAACTTTCCGCGCGCGCTAAATGGGCATTTTACCGCGCGCCCGCGTCTTTTGGCGCGGCTGTTGGAGATGCTCTTAGCAAAACTAAAAAGATTGCTACTCTCACAATTCTCACACCCTTTAGGACCTTAAGATTCTTGCCATAAACAAGGGTCTTAATTCTTAAATATAGCCTAGCCCTTATTCCTCTTGAGCACCTATAATTGCGTCTATCTTGCCTTGGATTGTTTGGGTTACTACAAGGCTTAGATTTTGTAGGGCCGCACCTCGTGTCTCTACCCAGTGGTGGAGGAACAGAAAAAACTTAGGTAGGGCAGGGTTAAACTAGAGTACTGGGAACTTTGGATCCATGCCACTTATGCTAATTGTCATGCTAAGAGAGCGCTGTTCAACTCCTCAAATTAAAGAATTAACAAAAGATCTAGATTTTTTAATACATGTACAAATTCTACCAGTTTTATTAGGTATGTAAACTGGATCATGCCTTACCTAATAGGCTAATCAATCACGCAGCTCTCCACCTCACTAAATAAGACAAATTTTATAGTTCAAAAGTGTCAAAAGAGAGTTCACAAGAAATGCAAGGGCAACAGTTTTTACAGTATGAGATGAATATTAAGTTTCTTGGCAGTATAGCACATAAGTAAATAAATTATAATATGCCAATGGTGTTATTGCTCATACCTCCAACTTTGGCTGTGCCTTTACATAACTAATTATTCCATCAACACTCCAATCATGTACAGCAGGAATACGAGAAGTCACTCCAAATAGGATTTCGACATCTTTGCGTGTACCAAAATATGCTGCCAATTGTATAGGCCAGTGACCATGCTGTTTGGAAAAAAGACAAAACTGAATATCACCAATGTATTTCCAGGAGAAAGAAATTAACAGAAGTCCAGCCACATGCAAGACATATAGACAAGAGACCAATAGTACGTACTCCTTTCGTGCCAAAAAGTAGGTCATAAGATCGGTTCTTCTGTGTCTATTCTACTCCCTCCGATCTAAAATAAGTGTCGCAGCTCTGGACTGAGGTTAGTTCAACCTTAGTTCAAAGCTGCGACACTTTTTTTGGATCGGAGGGAGTAGTAGATATGCTTTCAAGCAGTACACATGTCTCCAAATAATCCAGCAAGTCCTTTTTGTCGTAAACTATTGGCTGTGCATCCTATGATGCAGAGGTCAGGACACGAACTTATCCAGTATCTAAAAAACAGGCAGCAAGTTCCTAAATTACTTTATGTTACTAGCAATTTGACCGGCATTTTTTTGGTATACAATTTTACTACATTAGGAGGAAAGAAAATACTTCTAAAATTGGCCAGAGTAAATCAACCAAAATTATTTCTTTGAAAATTGTAGCAATGTTAGAGAAAATTGATACGTCAACTTCGAAGACAAGCCTTAATCTTCAAGAAAATGGAAAAAACTGTACATGAAAAAACATATCAGTAGGCATGAAATTGTATATTACAATTTACATATCATCAATACAACTTCACTGGGTATAGTGCGCCTGTCCTGAGTTAACTATTAGTTTGATATGATTGGCTTCGTGACTCGTATTACCATAATTCAAAGGTGGACGATGCATAGTTATTCAATGTTACACCCGAATGTGTAAAAAACCAATCATGGGGTGAAAGACATATACGCAGGTGGAATACAAAACTTACTTCATCTCGATCATTGGGATCTGCCCCAGCATCCAGTAGGCACTTAAGGGCGTCAGTTAGGCCAAGTCTTGCAGCACCTTGCAAGGGAGTCGCATTACGGGGACCCTTCACATCCGCACCAGCCTAGTATGTAACAGAATCATGGATGCTTCCTCTAAGTAACATAGTCACAATTTATCTGTCCACATTTTCGCTAAACTGGGATACACTTTTCAGCTTGACGCTTAATATATTAAGATGGAGCCATACCTTTACCAGTAGTTTCACACATTTCACTGAGCGACTTTCAATAGCAATGTTGAGAGGTGTCAAGAAACCTCTTAGTATCTTGTTACACTGAAAACAGATGCAATAACTAGATTAATGACAATTATCAGATGCATAAATAACAAGTAATACGCGTAGTCATAAAACGATGGAACCATGTCACTGTGACAATGAAACCTTAGCGAAAGAAAGAAAGGGGGCAGTTGGTGCAGCATTGGAAAAAAAAAGAGGACGAAAATGACATCATCAACACGACATTATTTGGTAGTGGACCGTTCAATGCATCACTAGTCAGTTCTTCACTACTGGCCTTTATATCTAGATGGCAACCAACACCTTCTTTGAAATGGAAAGATAACAATTAGGACCTATGCCCTATTTGAATATGCGGAGTTCCATATTTTGGGCCATCACATCCGGAAAACAGGCCCAAAAAATAATACATGGTGACCTTGTCAGTTATGCTAAATTTAATCATCTCCAACAATTCATTATTTACGTTAGCACGACCAACAGCATAGCAACAGCCCCAAGCAAGGGATTGTCTGCAAGTAGATTGTATCTCCAATAGAATAAGGAACTAATTGCTGGTAAAAAAACATCCTTACCAATTTGTGGGACTTATTCCCTCGAATTTCTGATATATTTGACAGCAGTAAGTGTGGTGTTTGAATGGGATATTCTGGAGCTGATATGTGTAAAATATCAGATTCGTAAAAAAGATACATAAAGTCGTGCTCTATTCCAGGTGCAAATGAGGTAATTTCCTGTGCTAATTTTTTAAACGATTCTAGTTTTCTAGGTTCGATTGCAAAAATAAATCCCATAACACTGAAACAATCCCTAGGAAATGACTGAACTATCTGACTAAGCTGCTACTTGTCGGGGCAAGCAGTCAAGCTAGAGAAATTGCGTCAGATATCAGCAGTTTAATACATGCAAACTTCGATCATGAAATTTTGACATACTACAAGATAATAAAGGTGGAGACAGAAAACTTCAATTGAAATCACAATATAGTGGAGGTCTATCTACTGAAGGTGCTAAATGATATATTTTTCAAGCTTAGATGGTGAAACTATGTGAACACAGGTAGCAGATAATTCACAGAACAAGCATGTACAGTGAAACTAGCTTTTCAGCATCTCTTAACACTATGAAGGGACATGACTGTGCAAACAAATAATGAGTAAAAGGCAAATGTCAATCCAATTTCCAAGTGTGTACTTCTTCAGATTTCGGTGACAAAACAGTACTAACTAGTTTACTGTCAAGATTCAACAACCAAAAAATGGAGAAAGCAGACGGGCAAAAATTATAAAATACAACAGTTACAAAACTGTAAAGAAACGCGCAATGGAACTTACATCTGCATGATGATCCAACAAAATCTTCATGGCCCATTCCTGCTTATGTTCAGCAGCGACATGCAACGGTGTTCCATCAATCGTAGAAAACGGATCGACATAAGCACCTCTAGAGAGCAAGAGTTCTACTACTTCACAGTGCCCTGAATCAGAAGTTTGGAATACAAATTGAGTTATGGCATTCTTCTATATGCTTCACTTCATTTCTTTCAACTTGTATCAATTGGGTTATGAATCAAATTGTGACATTGTTCTATGCCAAAGAAAATATATGATTCGTATTTTATACTTCATTAGCACAGCTACAGAAATCTATCTCTCATAATCGCAATCCATTTTTCCCTCTCCTCATCAACCAAACGGAGAACCCCCAGTGTATCAGAAATTTCACAACACTCATCACTCGAAGACATGTTCATGAAAGTAATGGAAACAGTTCAATGCACATGAGACACCAACTGAGAGAGAGAGAGAGGGTGGGGGTGGGGGGGGGGGGGTACCTCGTTCCACGGCCTCGTGAAGAGGAGTAATCCCTGTTCTGTCGGCATTATCTGGATTGGCACCATGATCAAGAAGATACTTAACAATATCCACTTGCCCACCTTTAACAATAATTGCCCAAACCAGAGGTGTTCTTCCTGCCAAGAGCACGAAAAACAGAGGCTTGTGCATTTACACCAGAAGTTCGGACTTCGGAACAACCGAACAAATAAAGAAGTTTCCTGGGCGTAGGTTCAGACATTCTATGTGACGATGGCACGTCTTCACCAGACATTTTGATTTGATTACGTAAAATCGCAGAGAGATCGAGAAGAGACAAACCTGCTTCGTCAACGGCATCCACATTCACCCCGACATCCTCGACCAGGTACTCGCACACCTCCAAATTTTGGCCCGAGGCGGCCAGGTGCAGTGCCCCAGCGCCGTGATCCTTGACGGCTTCCACCGCCTCCGCAAGGCGGCCGCGACCACCATCGAGTTTCCTCACCATTCCTGCACGTACGGATAGATCGATCCGGCCCCCCAAATAAAAATCAGGGCCGGCGCACGCAAGGGACAGAAGAAGGAGATCAAGGTGGGACCGTGGGAGAGCGGAAGAACCGTACGCTCGAGGTGAGCGAGGTCGCCCGTGGTCGCCGCGCAGAGGAGCTCCAGTTGTGGCGTCCCATCAGCTGCATGGAGAGGGGGAGGTGAATCAATCGAGTAAAGGTTCGGGTTTTGGGCGGCTGAGGGGGAGGGGGGGCCTTACCGTAGGCGAATACGTGGCGAGGGCGCACCATGGCGGCGGGGTGGGACTGGAGCGAGGTGGTAGGGTTTCGTCGGAGTGGAGAGGAGGACAGGGAGTGGGAGGAGCGAGTGTCAGCGGCTCAACTCGTGAATGTGGGGTTGGACCGTTGGAGTGTTCTTTTTGGACGAAGAACAGCTCTTTGGCGGTAATTAAACGAGGACATCAATAATCGGAAATCGTTGGGCTTTGCCTGCATCTAGTCCAAACAGATCAATTGGATGCAAGTAAGGGTGATTTGCACGCACATAGGACGTGTTTGGTTACCTGCATCGTTTTTTACCCTTTTGCATAGTTACTAATGGTTGAGGCGTCACCCGATGGCGCCGCTTGAGAGGAAGTTGTGCCCACCTTTTTGTTTTAAAAAAATCGTGTAATCCTCATCTTCATCTAAAAAAATATTTTTAAAAAAATCCTCACATCCATCTAAGAAAAGAAGTAAAAAGGAAAGAAAAAATCACCAACGCAGCCGACCATGGAGCGCCACTTTACGTAGTCCTTCATTTAAAAAAAAGGTGGAGTCATCACCTCAATCTAAAAATGAAAAAAAAAACATTTTAAAGAATTCCTCACCTCCATCCAAAAATAATATCCCAAACGTTTTTTCACCGCGACCAACCAGCTTGCGCCACATGGCATAGCCGATTGGCCGCCCTTCACGCGTAGCTTAATGGGTTTTTAATTCCAGTTGGGTCTGGTTGAGCTAATGCAGGCAAAAAACCATCATCTATACTTAGTTTGGTTGCCTGCATATAGGCTGCCTGCATTAGGGGAATTTTTTTGCCTGTCATTTGGTTGTGTGAATTAGCTTGGCAGATGCAAGTGCCCGGTGTTTAGTTGCATACAGGCAACGTGATTATGACATAACACCTACACATGACACACCTTAAAGTAGAGTTTTTGATGCTGCAAGCAACTAGTTCATCACGCCGCCGTCGGACTCGGAGCCGCGGCCAACGTCGTACTCGGCATTGTGCCGGGCGGCGGCCGCAGCCCGTCGCTGGAGTCGTCCTCGTAGTAGAGCTCGAAGCCGGAGAGCGAGCCGCCCCGCAGTACGATCACCGGGTTCATCTCCCCACGCCGACCGCTGCCACGCGGAGGCTGCGGGAACTGCTCGAGGAAGCCGCCGTCGTCATCGTAGCCCCCCTGCCACGTAGCTGGCAGACGTGAGCGCGCACGCTAGAAGAGCGGCGAGCGGGCAAAGCGCGTCCGTCCTTGGAGTTGGAGAGCGCGCGCCGATGGAGCTTGCTAGAAAGCTGACTGCGGATGGTCTGCGTGCGCATCGAGGAAAGATCAATCAAGCAGCTTGCTAGCTTGCTTGGTTGCTTTGTACGTGCGTGTTCGAATAACGAATACTACCGGCAAGGTGGGGCCGAAAGTCCTGCTCGAGGATTGTCGTGGGATTGTCACGGCAGATGTCCTAGTGTGAGGACTTAGTCGTGGAGCCATCGCAACTAGGTTAGCTTAAAGGCGTTAAACGGGACAAAGGGCACAGGGAGTTTTTACTGGTTCGGCCCCTTGCAGTGAAGGTAAAGGCCTAACCCAGTTTGAGGTGGTATTACTTATGTCTCGATTACCAGGGAGCGAATACGCTTGACCTAGCTTTCGATCTCTTGTTTCTTGCCCTAAATCGCCGTCGGGTCGTCCCTTTATATACAAAGGTTGACGCCCAGCGGCTCACGGAGTCCCGGCCGGCTCATAAACAACGTGTCCGGCTCGGTGACTAATTACCCTTGCCTTACAACATAAGTCATACATATATGGCGGTTTACACCTATGGGCCTTAAATCGCCTCTTGGGCTTTGGGCCCTTAGTAAGTCTGCTTCATGAACCGCCATCCTCAATATCATCACGGGCTTCGTCTTGATGAACCGCCATAGGTATAACCCGGCTCCTCCTGGGCGGGTCATACCTAATAGTTATATCCCCAACATTAGGCCCCAGGTTGATTTGAACTTGTTCATGCCAATCTTCAACACATAGAAAAAAATCCTTCTTCGCTTGTTCTTGTTAGATACTGTAACCCGCCATGACGTCATTTCCTGGAATTACGGAAATCCGCCATGACGTCATCTACCATTAATTTCGCGTAATACCCAATATATCTTAACAGATCCTGATCCTTAATAACTGTCCCAAAAATCGAGGCATCCGAGCAGCTGGATAATCATTCTTTGGCCTTGTTTTTCACGCCCATCTGCTACCCTTCTCCTTATAAATAGGGTCACACAACCCTCTTTCCATTTTCCCCTCTTTCCTTCTCATCTTCCACCTCTCTCCGCGGCGCATCTGCACACCTGAGCCCTGTTGCCGCCGAGCTTGTCAACTTCCTCGACCCTGGCCGCTGCATCGACCTGAACGTGACCAGAGAAACCGCGGCGCCGCTCCATTGCCCAGTGGATCCAGTAAGTGCCTCTCCTTTCTCCTATGTAGATCTCCATTAGGGTTTCTCGAAGTTCTTCTGAGTTCATCCTTGTTCTTCGCTACAGCTTGTAACTTTGATTCAAACTTAGCACTCCTCCTGCACGGTGGAACCGTGATGCTTGTTCTGTTATTAGATCATCTCATTCTACGTAAGAAAAAACCAATCTAAACATATGAACTGCTCGAGAACTATAATTTAGGTCAAAAATATTTTCCATTATCCGAAGTGTTGCAGATCCGAAATCCTAGCATCAATCTGTGAAACCTGTTTGCTTCAACACTTAGTAGAATTCGCTCTTGATAGATCTTGAATACCATTGCTGTCATGGCGGCTTACATCACCAGTTTATAATTATCCAAATATCATTAGGCCCCATTTAAGCCGCCACTCTGAATATATATTGTAGTCTTTTACTTCCAGCTTAATGAATGAACTTAAACCGGCAAAAAATTTCTTTCCTTTAGGCTTCTTTCTTCACAATGCCGCCGAAGACAGTCACTTCCTGTAATTGGGTTCGCTCCATTGTCACTGAGAAAACGTTAACCGATTTTGTGAAAATCGGCTATTTACCAGCAAAAAATGTCATGCATTGGCGCGCCCCCGATTCAAGCGAAGAATGACCTCAGCCAAAGGATGACGAGGTCATTGTATTTACTGATCACATGAATCGGGGCTTCTCACCGCCCGGTTCTAAATTTTTCCGAGATGTTCTGCACTTCTTTCAGCTTCATCCTCAAGACATCGGGCCCAATTATGTTTCAAATATCTGCAACTTTCAAGTCTTCTGCGAAGTATATCTTCAAGAGGAGCCCAGTGTTGAACTCTTTAGGGAATGTTTTTACTTAAACCGCCAAAATGAGTTTACGAACGGACCCAGCTTGGAACTTGGCGGAATCTCAATTCAACGAAGAAGAGATGCTATCTTCCCCTATGTTTGCTTGCCGAGTCACCCCAAGGATTGGAACCAGACATGGTTTTACTGCAAAGGTACTTCTTCGGCTGACGAGAATCCGCTGTCGGGTTATCGTGTCCAGCGTCTTGACCCAAAGCATCATCTTCCCGAAAAGCTTACCACCGCTGAACGTGCAAAGCTTGCCCCCACCATTGCGAAGGTCAATGCTCTGCTGGGAAATGGTTTAACTGGCATTGACTTGGTTCGGCTGGGTTTGTTGGCAAATTATACCTTTGATTCGCTGACCCGGCTTAATGTGTACTTACACGGGTGGCATGAAGGATCCACTACACCACAGTTCTGTGTGTTTAACTGATGAGGCAATCAATGAAATGACCAAGACCCTTCTGAATGAAGATTCGGAAGACTGCAACAAAGTGGGTCTGAACCCTTTCTGCAAACTTAACCCGCCGCCGGATGTGAGTCTCTAACTTACTTTACTTGTACCTCATCATTCAAATATTCTATTAATTCCACTTTGATGACTTTCACACGCTAAATCTGATTTTCGGAAAAACAAATATGATCATGAAGCTGCCAAAAAGGCCAGGGCCACCAAGAAAAATAAGAAGAAACCAAGTGCCTCTGAACTGTTTGAACTGAACGATAGCTCTGAGTTGGAGGTAGCCCTTGACTCCCTTGGCTCCTTTTTCAATTATTTTATTGACACTGATTATTCTCAGGATGACATGGGGGCCAGCCAAGCAGTTGAAGAAGAGGTAACTATTATTTCCTCCGGCTCAGAACCTTTGCCAAGACAGAAAATTCGACGAGTAACCTGGAAAGTAAGCTTTTCACACTCCTTAGCTCGATCATCACTTTCTTTTGAAGCAACAGCAGCACGAGAACCGGCGACAGACTCGAACTAGCGGAGGTGGAGAATTATCTTCCGGCTTACCGAATACTCCAGCTCCGCAGAAACATCGAAACGAGGTCCTTCCAAACTTAAACTCTTTTTACCCATTGGCGGGTCTCATTTGCCAGCCACTTAATTCTTCCGATTCAAACTACCAAGAGGCTTCTCGCTCCTCTTCTGGCGACTCATCATCGACCCAATTGCCAGCTTTCAAGACTGCTCCTGGGTAATAAAAATTTCTTCAATTTCTATCTCCTTATGTTCTTTTATATTTGTATCGACCTCTCATGATCCATGTAGTGGAAAGGCAAAGCCTAGCAAGAAGGCAAAGGTGATCAACCCGGCTGAAGATCCCAAAATCCCTGAACCGGAACAGCAAGCTCCAGCATCTGACACATCCGTGCCACCCTTAGAAGAGCATGTCCATGATGTTCCACCAGAAATTCCTGACCTTTCCTGTGAACAAACAAACATCAATCCTTTGAACATTGAATCGTCCAGCCCAGTCAAATCATCAGAAACACATGCTGAAGATGTTATGATCACTGGCTCCGGCTTTCGAGATCCGGGAAAACCTACTACCTTGGCCAAACATTCTGCCAAAGAGGAACTTATTGAGAGGCGGAAAGTGAGATTTGACATCGCCAACTATTCTCAATTAAGTATTAGTGAAGTGCTCTCTGGTTATCTCAATCAGGTGCATACCAGCCGCGACCTTGAAATTGATATGGTAAAGCAGATGCATAAAAAATATGAGGTATGGACTCCTGCTTTAATGAATTATGCATCTCCTGTCAGCCCCCAAGTCTACTGTGTATGATAGGACTGAATATGATGTAGACTGAGAATAACCATGAATATAAAAAGCATTTTTGGTAGAATCCTTCAAAGGCCAACTTTCATTAGAATTAAATCGGATCTTTAATGATCAACATTGCATCCGTAGCCCCCAAGGGCCGGTTTAATCAGCATGAATGAACCGGTACTTGGTCATCATTGTTTATAAATCAAAGCTTACTTGAGTAGCCCCCATGAACTGGTTGTGGTTGTTGGCGACACAACCAGGTCATCATAAATTAGTAATAAGACGCAAGCAATATGCATTAGCCCCCAAGTGCCAAGTACTCTTGCTTGCAAAGTGCTTGGGACTTATTAACATAAGTTGTTGTATGAATAATTTTTTCGGCAGGCATTAGCCCCCAAGTGCCAAGTGTTGTTGCTAGCAACGAGGCTTGGGACTTATATTCCTGTAACCCGGATATGAATATGTTCACAAATCTGTACTTGTACAGGATGCCACTGCTCAACTTCAATCGCAATTGGCTGATGCGAAGACCCAGCTGCAGAATCAAGAATCTGAGACCCGGAAAGCCGATTCAAAATTCCAATTTATCGTGGCTGAAACGGAACAACTTAAGACTGGTTTTGAAGCTAAAAGAGACGCCTGAGCTGAAGAGAAAACTGCCTTCACGCATCGGGTTGAAAAGGCGGAGGCGGCTCTTCAAGATGGTTTCTTCTATCTTTGATGAGTCGCCTTGCTAATATCAAAACTGAATCTCTTCCTTAATGGTATAAACCACCTCTAACCAATCCATAATTATTACTCAGGTCCCAGGAGCAACAATCTTAATCAAGAGACGCTTGTGAAGCTCAAGGTTGTTTATACACTTGTTGAACAGCTATATACTAGAACTCAGCGCGCACTGGCCACAATTTCTCCGACTAATCAAGCACCTACTCTCTTGAGTGGTGTCTTGAAAAAGCTTTCTATTCTTCCTGCTAGGATTGGTGAGATGAAGCGGTCATCTGCAAGAGCCGGTGTTGTGATAGCTTTAAGCCGAGCGAAGGCATGGCTAGCAGAGCTAGACCCGGACGATATAGCCACTGGTTAGCCAAGCTTAAAATAAGATGGCATTCCCTTTGAGAAAAAAGACCTTGCTGCCTGCGTGAAGGAGATACGTCCCCTGGCCAGCTTGATTGCAAATGAAACGGATCTTTCAAGATACCAACCGGCTTATGACATGGATAATCAGAAGATGCCCATGTGGGCTTATAAAGTGATGGATCTAATCCCCCCAATCCATAAGCATACTTTCGCCCCTGATATTGAACCGTCCAAACTTATAGATGATGAAGCTGAATTCCAAGCCTTGCGTGGCATCGATTGGTCATCACCAAATTTTCAGACGGCGGAGGAGGACGAAGAACCGGAGAACGGTGATCCAGAAGGCTCAAGTCATCAAGGCCAAGAAGATTGATCTGCTGGGCGATTCATATATTTGATCCTCTGAAAAACACTTTAAACATTTGGGCTATCTAAGCCATGTAATAGTCTAGTGAAACTTTGCTCTGTCGTGCCATCGTGCACGTTTGTGTTTTGCCCAACACTGTTTGATACGCCACTTGAAAGCTATCATTTCATGCTTATGATGACGTTGATTTATTCAGATGAGATTTAGCATTATCCTGCACACAAGTAGATCACAAGTACCCTGGCGGTTTACCGCAGGGCGAGTCATAATACCTCATATAAAACCACTGGTGACTAAAACATTTCATAACCTGGGCCGTTTTAATCATAATTTAATGCACTTCAAAACTAACATACATGTGATATGTGATTAAAACTGTCGGCTTATCATACTAATGCAGTAAGGGTGATAACCCAAAACTTAGAAGACGAAACTTTCAAGTACCGAATATCATCATATGCTAGCGACTTATTGTCCAAAACCAGCTCACGAGGGTAGTAATGCTATGTTCTCTTTGGTGAATATACCTATGTTTGAACAGGAAGCCCCCTCGTGCCTTGTAATCATGGCGCATGAACCGGACCAAGAGGGATATTCACAGCTATGCTCAATGAGCAGGAAGCCTCCAAGTGGTTTGTGGCTTTGAGCCAATCAAGAGGGATATCCACAGTTATGCTTCGAATACGAGCAGGAAGCCCTCAAGTGACTATAAGTTTTGGCATTGCGCCGATCAAGAGGGATATTCACAGCTATGCTTCGAATACGAGCAGGAAGCCCCCAAGTGACCATACGTTTTGGCATTGCGCCGATCAAAAGGGATATTCACAGCTATGCTTCAAATACAAGCAGGAAGCCCCCAAGTGACCATAAATTTTGGCATTGCGCCGATCAAAAGGGATATTCACAGCTATGCTTCAAATATCAGCAGGTAGCCCCTAAGTGACCATAAATTTTAAAGATTCATTATTCTTTAAAATGAAAATGACAAAGGCCTTGTCGGCATTCTGGGAACGAGGGTCCCCAGACTTGCCTACCTGCGGCCTGCAACGTGCCTCAAGTGGGGGACCAATGCAGCCCAGCTTCATCAGCTCAAGCTCAAGACCCTTGTGAGGGGCCAAGCCTCGCGGGGTGGACGACATGCAGCTTCCTCAGGAGCAGCCTCCTCAGGCAGGCTCGCGAGGAGGCGGAGAGATCAAGGCAGGGCACCTCCCGAGGGGCCCGTGACACAAGCCATGACGATCGAGGCCAGGCGGGCGCCGGCCTGCGCAGTGTCCTTGTTTCCCTTTCGGTGCAAAGGGGGCAAGCACAGGCCGAGGCATCAGGCAAAGGTTACCATTTCGGTGCAACAAGACCAACACCAGCAGAACGGCAGGATGGAGGTCATCGTGGAGCCCAGAGCGGCGTCATCGTCAGGACCTTTGGCAGCCGAAGACCAACTTTAGTCAGGATAAGTGTACCAGATGTTCCCCTTCAAAATGGCCAATTGTTGGCGCCCTTCCCGCTCATTATTTGGGAAGAGGCCCAGGGCCTCGCTCTATAAATAGGACTAGCCACCACAGGGTAGAGGCATCTGGAGGCATCGAGAAACAGATCGGTCAGAGAGAGAGAGAGAAGCGACTGAACTCACCCAAGCAGTTCATCGCACCAGCTCAAGAACAGCCCCTCGCGAGGCTGTTCTCCCTTCGTACTGTTCACCATCAGCCCCTGATGCAATCCACCACACCACACACTGGAGTAGGGTATTACACCACAATGGTGGCCTGAACCAGTATAAATCTCGTGTTCCTTGTGTGTTCATCTTTCTTGCTTAGATCCTTGCGAGACTTCGAGACGTGAGCTGGTAGGGGAGAGATCTCCATGTGCACCCCAGTGTTCGAACCTCAAGGGTCTGCCGGAACCCAAAATCCGACATTTGGCGCGCCAGGTAGGGGTGCGCCGGAATCTTTCTTCCGCTGGTCGTGTCTGATCTTCTGCCATGGCCATGGCTGACGCTCGCCGAGCTCGCGCCAGGCACCAGGCTGCTCTGGCCACCCGCGTCGCCCAGACGGCGCCTGTCGGTGGACGCTGTCGGTGCCAAAATCGACGGATCTCGGGTAGGGGGTCCCGATTTGTGCGTCAAGGCTGATGGTAATAGGAAGCAAGGGACACAGATGTTTACCCAGGTTCGGGCCCTCTCGATGGAGGTAAAACCCTACTTCCTGCTTGATTAATATTGATGATACGGGTAGTACAAGAGTAGATCTACCACGAGTTCGTAGAGGCTAAACCCTAGGAGCTAGCCTATGATGGTATGATTGTAGTTGTGATCGGCCTTCTAAGGACCCAACCTCTCCGGTTTATATAGACACCAGAGAGGGCTAGGGTTTACATGGAGTCGGTTACAAGGAAGGAAATATAATATGCGGAGCGCCAAGCTTGCTTTCCATGCAAAGGAGAGTCCCATCCGGACACGGGCCGAAGTCTTGAGTCTTGTATCTTCACGCTTCAATAGTCCGGTCGTTGTACACAGTACGGCTGTCCGGATACCCCCTAATCCAGGACTCCCTCAGTAGCCCCTGAACCAGGCTTCAATGACGATGAGTCCGGCGCGCAGTATTGTCTTTGGCATTGCAAGGCGGGTTCCTCCTCCGAATACTCCAAAGTAGTTATCGAACACGTAGACCGTGTCCGGATCTGCAAGATGATCTTCATATGGCAAAAATCCGATCTGCTGGCAATCTTCGTGTGTCATGCCCGTGCATCATGGACTGATCCAACGCGAACCGGCGTTTCTTATCCCACCACGGCTCGTGTTACAAGGCGGTTTTATTGGCACGTCCCGTCGAGGCAGAGATCATGTTCCTCTCATCACGGGATTTTACATTAATATGGGCGCGCGTGACCCCACGACGGCCGTTGGTATAACTCCGCGTGTTTTTAGATAAGCCTCAAACGGTCACACCGAGGACTCTTGATTTTCACCCCCTTTATAAAGGGGTCGAGGTCTATGCCTCTTTTCCACCTTCCTCGCGCCTTCTCGCACCTCAAGTTCTAACACCCTAAACCCAAGCCTCAACACCCCAGATCCTCCAATATGTCCGGATCCGTCCCTCAGGGCCGATGGGTGGCCTCCTCGATTCAAAAGGAAGACATTGCGAGGCTTAGGGAGGTCAGATACCTGACCGCCGATATTCAGCACACGCTTCCTGCTCCAGGGCAGGTCATCCCCACACCGGAGCCTAATGAGTGCGTCGTTTCTGTCCCACACTTCCTCCGCGGCTTGGGCTTTACCCTCGACCCCTTTGTGAGGGGGCTCATGTTCTATTATGGGCTGGATTTTCATGATCTGGCTCCGGACGCCATCCTCCATATCTCGTCGTTCATTATCGTGCGCGAGGCTTTTCTCCATGTCACCCCACACTTCGGCTTATGGCTTAAGACCTTCAATGTGAAGCCAAAGATGATCAAGGGGCGGCATGCGGAGTGCGGAGGTGCCGTAATAAGAAGAAATGCCGATGCCCCATGGCCAGAGGGTTCTTTCCCGGAAGTATCCGGCGTATGGCAACGGAGGTGGTTTTATGTCACGGCTCCCAGAGGCACGAAGTGGTGGCTGATCCCGAGTTCCGCTCGGGCCCTCCATCATAACTAGCGTCCTGGACCGATGTAGGGCGGAGTTGGGGGCCCGCTGGTGATGTACCAGTACTGCAGAATCGCATCCGGGAGCTTCTCGAGAGGGACATCAACCTCATCAGCGTAATGCAAGTGATGTTAATCCGACGGATGTTGCCGTGCCAACGCCGGCCTCTCCGGATGTGGGAGTTCAATCCGGAGGGTCTGCGGATTGTCAAGCACTTCTTCGGCTTAAAGCTCGGAGAGATGTGCAAATTATTCTTTGGACCAAAAGTAGAGTGTTCGGACACCACCGAGGATGCGGGCCTAAGCTGCAATCGCCTCGATACCCAAGTAAGTAATCTTGACACCGGACACCTTGTTTTGAGTTTGTCATAGTTGTTTATTCTGAAAATCATCCGTGGCCAGGAATGGCTCAATAAGGCGGAGAGAATCAGGTGTCCGGCGCCGCTTCCCGAAGGTTCGCCTAGTCCCACCATGGCCAAGATGCTTGACCAGGTACTCAGCAGGATGCCCTCGGGGAAAGACAAGGGGGAGAACGAATAAACCGAACTCCACACGCTACGCATTCGAACCAGGGGGAATTGCTACCTCCCTTAAGGGGTATAGTCGAGAAAGGGAGGCTAAGGCCTCCTCCCCACGCGGGAAGAAGAGGGCAGCCTCCGAAAACTTGGAAGCGGAGATGCCCAAATCAAGGAAAAGACATCCCTAGGGGACCTTGCCCCGACGGGCACCCTCACCACACCATGCGCTCCAACGGGCCAGCCCTCCACCGAGCTGAAAGCCAATCTACAATCCGAAGGTACTGTGTTTCTCCTAGATCAATAACCAGGATTCGACTTTTTGCAGTTCGGCCAGCAACTCTTCTCAACAGGGTTCGTCTTCGGGGGACCTTCCTCCGGAGATGATGGAGAGCAACACCCCACCCCCTTCTTCGACTCATGAAGCGGGCGACATCGAGGTGTCTCCACGGAGGAGTCCGGATCTGCCGAAGCCGGAAGTCAATTCGTCAGCCGCCCTGCACCCGAAGCATTTGGCTACAATGGGGGGCGATGGGAAGAGTCCGGCGCAGTTCGATGTCCGGCCGGATGTACTGACAGGCTTACTGGAGTGAGCTGTGCTCTCGGAGGAGCACCGCTCATTAATGAGCGTGGTGCTCAAGAAGATTTCATCGGTTTGAATGAAGCGTTCACAAGCCTGCTCAGAGGCTTTGAGGTATGTAATGAAGAATACACTATTTCTTTCGCTGTGAGGCACGCGCTAGGTGTGCTCCCTATAGATAGTAGCTCCTAAGACTCTGGTTGCCCGCCCTAGGCGGCAAACAGGGGATCATAAACCAATGATTATGCTGTAAATATGTGCAGGTACCTGTGGGTCCGGATGCCAGCCAGTCCGTTGAAGTTGCCGAACTAGCGAGGCAAATTGGATCGATTGATGCCGATATCACCCTGGTGAATGAGCGGCTGGAAAAATCACAAGGTATGTGTCATGTCTTCCCTTGTATAGGAAAATATGAAGGTGGCATGATATTGTCGTAATATGTTTGGACTGCAGATGGTGCTGCTGCCGTGGAGGCCCTGAGGGCGGAACTTGCTCAAGCCAAGGAACAAGCTCGGGTGAGCAATGCGGCTGCCCTAAAGACGACCGAGGAATTGAGGGCCGAACAGGCTGCTCATCGCCGAAGCAAGGAGAAGATAGCCGAAATGGCCGCTGAGTTAAAAAATGCCGCTAACCGGTATGAGTTCCTTAAAAAGGAGCATGAGGGTAGTTTGGCTGACCTGAACAAGGCACTTAATGCCACCAAGGAAATACGGACCGAGCTCAGGGGTGCGCGGGAGGAGCTTCAACAGGCTGGTAAAATTGCGGCTGGGAGCTCCTATTTGCTGCGGACGAAGTTTTTCGATCCGAAGTACGCTCCCCTGGATAGGCGTTGGAGTCCGACGGACGCATATGCGGATCTAGCGAAGTGTACAGCTGACGCTGCCGAGTTCTTCAAAGATCAAGGTGATAAGGAAGTGGAGGAGCTTTTCTGGTCGCAATTCCACGCTCCCACTCGCCCGCTGCCGTTAAGTGACAAGATGGCTGCTGTAGCGGAGCTCCATAGGCTATCCGGGCTTGCAATGCAGTCTGTAATAGACCATCTTTGGCCAAAAGGGCCTAAGCCGGACAGTTACTCTGGCTTGGTGCAACAATTCCTTGGAGCCATGCCCCGAATCGATGCCATGAGAAGGTCGGCGTGCATAGAAGGTGCACGGATGGCTCTTGCCCGCGTTAAAGCCTATTGGACGGACATGGAGGCCACCATTATAGCGGCCCAGGATCCGGTAGGGGGCCAATATCCGGCCGAGCACTACTTGGCACAGGTCACAGAAGGTGCCCGCCTAATAGAGGCGCAATGCTCGAAGAATGTCTTGTTCGAATGATGAACAAAATTATTGTAAAAACAATGTTTATTTTGGTTATGAGGCCAGATTTATACTATTTACCTGAGAATATGATTATTTCCCCTGTGCGGCTGTTTATATATATGTATATATAAATATGTAATCCGTAAGTTAGCAGTCGTTGGCTTTAGCCCCCACGCATACAATACGGGGGTGTTCACGAAAAAATATGCTTAATCACACTTGATCCAACGTCTTGGTCCATTAAGGAGGTGATCGCACGACGAACTAGGCAACCGGACTATATAGCTGTAACACTTTCGCTTAGCCACGGGATTCTGACGTGGGGCTACTATGTAGCCCCTGGTACCTTCGCGTGCATCCGAATACGGGCGCGTATGTACCTGGCCGGGAAATGGCCCTTCGTTAATGCGGAGGAATCCTAAAGATTCCGGTGAGTCGTCGAGTGGTTGACCAGTCTCTCGCTGTATCATGATAGTCTGTTTTCGGCTTTCTCTACTGAGGTGCTCATCCGGAATAACCAGGGCACAATCGCAGTAGTTCTCCTTTGGCCACCCTAGCTGATAATAACGGAATATAAGGCGGCAAACCCAGGAGCCGGGCTAACCCAACATTTGACCAAAGACATGATTCGGAGCTGATGCATATAAGGCCAAACTTGTGACGCCAAACACTCCCGAAGGTATTTGGACTTTATAACAGATGATGGGCTCTAGAATGCCCATTCATTATAAACCTGTGTTTCCAGGTACGTGCGTTGATCTGTCATGGCGAAATGGCAAAACGGCAGTATCCTCTGTGGGTATAGAACCCATGGGATGGTTAAGCAACAAGAGGCAATAGAAAAGGTTTACATAGGGGCTTAATCTAAAAAGAAACCTGTTGGACGGGGCCCCGCTGCACGTCTGCGCCTTTGTCTCCGTTGTGCCGCATCCTGGAAGGGTATCGTGCGAACATTGTCTGCGGAAAAAGGAAACTCGTAGGAGAGTGCAACGTAAGTATGCGATGGATAGTAAAAGTGTAAGATGTTGGCCTGCCAATAAGGTTGAGCCAAGTGTGGGGCTTTATCGCATTATAGCCCCTGGTATCCGCTATAGGATTACATATACGGTGCCCTGGTTTGATATGGGCTGCCGGACTCGTCTAACCGTGTCTGTGGTCTTAACGACCAGTCATGTTTTTTTTATGTTGTAGGCCGCTTATAGTCCGTCCGATAGGGCCATCGCGTGTTCCTCTGCGCGCGAAGAGCGCTCTGTTATTCCACTAACGGTGATGACGCCACGTGGACCAGGCATCTTGAGTATGAGGTAGCCATAGTGCGGCAATGTGTTGAAGTGGGCGAAGGCCGTTCTTCCAAGCAATGTGTGATAGTTGCTTTGGAAGGGTGCGATGATGAAGAGTAGTTCTTCGCTTCTGGAGTTGCCTAGAGAGCCGAATGTTACCTCCAGTATGATGGAGCCCCTGCTGTAGGCTTCAACGCCTGGTATCACCCCTTCAAGGGTGGTGTTGATTTTACTGATCCTGGATGGGTCTATCCCCATCCTGCGGATAGTGTCCTCACATATTAAACTGAGACTGCTGCCGCCGTCCATAAGGACGTTGGCAAGATGGTATCCGTCGATTATTGGGTCAAGCACCAAGGAATCTGATCCTTCGCGCCGAATACTAGTTCGGCCATCCAGGTGATCGAAGGTGATCGGATAAGACATCCAGTAGTTAGGTGTGGGTACGATGGGCTCTATATCGCACGGGTCTTCATGGGCGCGTTCGTGCCTTCTCAAGATTGTGCGAGTCACGTGGATCATGTTCACTGTTTTAACCTCTGGCGGGAATTTTTTCTGTCCCCCAGTGTTCGGCTGGCGAGGTTCATCCTCGTCTTCACTTGGTGTTTCCCTTCCCTTGTGTTCGGCGTTTAGTTTGCCAGCCTGCTTGAAGACCCAACACTCTCTGTGCGTGTGGTTCACAGGTTTGTCAGGGGTGGCATGAATTTGGCATAGTTTGTCCATGACTCTATTCATACCGGACGGTCCCTCTTTACTGCCTTTAGATGGCTTATTTTGCTGGTTAGGTCGAGAGCCCCTGAATCCGGCGTTAACCGTTGTGTTATCCGGGCTCTCTTCCTTGTGTTGCGTTTGTTTTTATTATGCCGTGCCTTCCCGTTGCCATCCCTTGTTTCAGATGTGCCGGGGTCGCTGGTGCCTTTACGGGCTAGCCAGCTATCTTCACCCGCGCAAAAGCGGGTCATAAGGCTTGTTAGGGCTGCCATTGTCCTAGGCTTTTCCTGGCCGAGGTGTTAGGCGAGCCACTCGTCACGGATGCTATGTTTGAATGCTGCTAAGGCTTCGGCATCCAGACAATCAACAATTTGATTCTTCTTAGTGAGGAATCTGTTCCAAAGCTTGCGGGCGGACTCTCCGGGTTGTTGGATTATGTGACTTAAATCATCAGCATCCGGAGGCCGGACATAAGTCCCTTGAAAATTTGCCCTGAAAGCATCCTCGAGTTCCTCCCAACTCCCAATTGAATTTTCTGGGAGGCTTTTCAACCAGTGTCTAGCTGGTCCCTTTAGCTTGAGGGGAAGGTATTTGATGGCGTGGAGGTCATCCCCACGGGCCATATGTATATGTAGGATAAAGTCCTCAATCCAGACCCCTGGGTCTGTCGTTCGGTCGTATGCCTCTATCTTCACAGGTTTAAAGCCCTGTGGGAATTCGTGGTCCAGTACCTCTTCAGTGAAACATAGGGGGTGAGCAGCCCCTCTGTATCTGGACGTGCTGTGGCATGCCGTCGGCTGTTGTTGTGTCTGGTGTTTATCCCGAACTGGTATTTGGTTGTCATAATTGTTTTGATGCCCACAGTCCCCCGCCGGGTTGTGTACTTTAGATCCGTAGATGGACCTAGCTGCGCCAGCTTTCTTATCCAGGTGTTCACGTGGATCATGCGCGTCTTCGGTAGTTGCTTTGTTGCAGTTATGAAGTGGTACGTCTTGCCTCCTGGTCGTGTTATTCTTTGGTGGAACGGCCTCGTCGTCGAATTCTGGCAGTAGCTTACGTTTTGGGTAGCTCTTTGTGTGGCGATCATCGCCATATCTCTCTTCAGTGTTTAGCACTTTGTTCCATCTGCGATTGAGCATTTCCTGTGCGGCTTTAAGCCGTTGCTTCTGCCTCTTCAGACTTCTCACTGTGGCCATGAGCTTTCTATGGAGGTTATCTCGTTCCACGCATTCTTCCGGAATGATGAATGTGTCATCATCCGGACTGTCTTCTTGTCCTGGGCCGGTTTGATGAACTCATCCCTCTGGATCATTGTCTTCGAGCGTCTGCTCTATGTTCGGCGTGACTTTGGTTCGTCCTACTCCATCGCTGGTTCCGAATGGTCGTTGTTGCCTTCGGGGTTGACCGGAGTATCGATCCTTCTGGTGCTCTTGCTCTTGTTTTTACTGTTGCTGGACTTGGAACGGCGTCTATGCCGTCGCTTTGGCTTTTGCCCGGGGGTTTTATCTTCCGGATTGTCACCGTCGCCCTCCTTGGGCGTATCCACCATGTATATGTCGTGTGACGAGGCGGAAGTCCGGTACCCCATAAATTCTAAATCTTCTCCTGCATCGTCGTCCATAACGTCGATCGGAGTCAAAGTCAAGCACGTCAGTTAAATCATCAACCGTGGCTATGAAGTGGGTGGTGGGTGGGTAACGAATTTCTTCGTCGCCTGCTTCCCATTCGAGCTGGACATAGTTCGGCCTGATGTCAAACAGAGAGTTTTTAGTGAGTTTAGCATGTCGCCAAAGGGCGAGTGCTGAAAGGTGTCCCAGCGGTGAACTCCATTACGGAGCCCGACCAGACTCGGCGGGCTCGGGAACGTGCGGACTAGATCCTACCACCGGATACGAATCCGAGGATCCGGAGTCACAGGCTTCCTCAAAAGCGAGGCTTGTGTTCGGCTCCACCGCCGATGAGGGTATGGCCTGCGGGGCGGGGTCCATCCCTCCGTCCCTAGGCAACGCAGTCTGCTCTAGATTTGAGTCTAGGGCTACTACAGGGGTGATACTCCGAGTGTTGTCTGACAGCAGGTTTAGGCCATGCTCGTCGTGACTGTCCGGTGCTCCTGGCGCTGGCCCGAATCCGTCGAAGATCAAGTATCCGCGGATATCCGTCGTGTAGTTCAGGTTTCCGAACCTGATTTGATGGCCAGGGGCGTAGCTGTCGATCTGCTCCAGATGGCCAAGCGAATTGGCCTGCAGTGCGAAGTCGCCGAACACGAAGATCTATCCGGGGAGGAAAGTCTCGCCCTGGACCGTGTTGTTGATGATGATTGAAGGAGCCATCGAGCCTGACAGCAATGACACAGAGGAACTCTCAATGAAAGCACCAATGTCGGTGTCAAAACCGGCGGATCTTGGGTAGGGGGTCCCGATCTGTGCGTCAAGGCTGATGGTAACAGGAAGCAAGGGACACAGATGTTTACCCAGGTTCGGTCCCTCTCGATGGAGGTAAAACCCTACTTCCTGCTTGATTAATATTGATGATATGGGTAGTACAAGAGTAGATCTACCACGAGATCGTAGAGGTTAAACCCTAGGAGCTAGCCTATGATCGTATGATTGTAATTGTGATCGGCCTTCTAAGGACCAACCTCTCCGGTTTATATAGACACCGGAGAGGGCTAGGGTTTACATGGAGTCGGTTACAAGGAAGGAAATATAATATCCGGAGCGCCAAGCTTGCCTTCCACGCAAAGGAGAGTCCCATCGGGACACGGGCCAAAGTCTTGAGTCGTGTATCTTCATGCTTCAATAGTCCGGACGTTGTACACAGTCCGGCTGTCCGGATACCCCCTAATCCAGGACTCCCTCAGACGCCCCCGTCGTTCTCCGTCGCCTGCTATCAACGCCGCCGCCGGCCCGGCGGGGAACGAGTAGCAGGCCTCGTCCCTGCATCCTTCGGTGCGGCGCGATGGCGCGCCGCCACCCCATCGCTGACTCCAGCCGGTTTGTCGTCCCACGCCCGTCGCGCCCCCACGGACGCGCACGCCGTGCTGCTCCTGGCGCGTGAGCTCCTGCACTACTGCCCTATCGACGACCTCTACGAGGACTGGCTCGCCCGCATCACCGAGCTCGGCAGTGCCGCAGGGGGCTCTCCCATGCCGTCCCTCTCGCTGCCTCGCCCTCCATCCTACGCAGGAGGCGAGGAGCAGGAGGTGCCTCCACCACCTCCTCCCCAAGAAGGCGCCTTGGCTCCAAGGCGCGCGGCCCCAGGACGAGACCCACCGCATCCGGCGCCTGCGCGACAAGAAAGGAGCTGCCAAGAGATCCCTCGCCCCCAAGAAGGTGCTCGCGTGCTCCCAGCACTGGTGCACCATGATCGCATCCCTGCACCGCCACATCAAGACCCCGCGCTGCTCCAGGCAGCGGTGCGTGGGAATCTCCAGGAGCAAGCCCCACATCAGCAGAGAGCTCTGGTGGCCACTGCAGGCTGCCACGCTTTCAGCTCCGAGCTGCGTAGCATCGCTGGCCCGGCAAGTTCAAGCCAGACCTGCCTCCGCGCTACGACGGCACTACAGGCCCCGTGGAGTTCCTCCAGCTCTACGAGCTGGGCATCAAAGCTGCCAATGGGGACAAGAAGGTCATGGCGAATTGGTTTCCCATGGCGCTCAAGGACGGTGCCCGCACCTGTCTCCTGAACCTGGCTCCTGGCATGATCTCCTCCTGGGACGAGATGCGCACCCGCTTCATCGCCAACTTCCAAGGTACTCGCGACCGGCCCCCGGCCATGAGTGACCTGTGCCACATCAAGCAACGGCTGGGAGAGACCCTGCAGAAGTACATCCAGCACTTCAACAACGCCCGCCTCAAGATCCCCAGGGTGACTGAGGAGGCCATCATCTCAGCCTTCTCCGATGGCGTGCGCGACATCAAGATGAAAGAGGAGCTAGCAATCCATGAAGACCTACGCACATCACTGGAGCTGTTCAACTTGGCGACCAAGTGCGCCAGGGCTGAGGAAGGGCGCCTCTCCCTCCTCGAGCTCCCGGCTGCCGACCCAGAAGAAAAGAAGCCCAAGTTCAAGGACGTGAAGCGCAAGGGGGCTGCTGTGCTCGCAGCAGAGCCAGACACCAAGCGAGGCAGGGATCAGCCTGAGTCATCTAAGGGCAGCCGGTACTGCGTGTACCAAGACCTCCACACCCACAACACCAATGATGTCAAGAGCTCAGGGCCGTGCGAGATGGGCGTATCGGCCGACGCCCCGACCGCAATGGCCGGGGCTATGGCCAAGGAGGAGGAAGAGGTGGAGGACGATGGGAAGACCGTGGCCCTCGCCAAGGGTGACGTGACCGGCCTCGCGAGGACCGCTGGCAGGACCAGCCTCGCGAGGGAGGTTGGAGGGATCAGCCTCGTGAGGACCACCCTCAAGGCAACGCAGCCCTCCCTCCTTTGCCACCACCGCCAAGGAGGAATGAAGACCATCACCAGGATGAGGGGGCTGGGGGCTTCCAGGATCCGTGCGCAATCGCTTGCATCCTGGGCGGTGCTCAGGCCCTAGCCTCTCAGCGCATCTTCAAGCAGTTTGCTCACGAGGTGAATGCAGTCCTCCCCAAGCTTGAGGCCACGCGCCCTCTCAGGTGGTCTGCGTGCACTATCACGTTCAGCTCAGTGGATCAGCTCAAGTGCGCAGCAACGGCCGGAGTCCTCCCGATGCTTTGTTCCCCAGACATCAGCAATGTGCAAGTCACCAGGACCCTCATCGACGGCAGAGCTGGGCTCAACATCTTGTCCGTCGAGACGTTCAACAATCTCCAAGTGCCATATGATCAGCTTCATCCAATCAAGCCTTTCTCAGGAGTCACTGATGGTTCCACTGTTCCAATAGGGCAAGTTCGCCTTCCCGTCACCTTTGGGCAGCGCAACAATTACCGCACCGAGCTCATTGACTTCGACATCGCCCACATTCGCCTGCCATACAATGCCATCCTCGGGTACCCAGCCTTGGCCAAGTTCATGGCAGTGACTCACGATGGCTACAATGTCCTCAAGATGCCAGGAAGAGGTGGAATCATCATAGTGCCTTGAGCGTGCCTTCCAGGCCGCGACAATTGAAGACCCAGATAACAGGAGCGGGAGGCTCCCTGAGGCGGTCCCTAAGAAGAAGAAGGCTTCGCCTGGCCCAAACACTCGCGAGGCCGGCGCCTCCGGAGGCGTTGCATCAGGACCCGCGCCCGTTCAAGGGGCACCACCCTCTGTCGCATAGGAAGGTGCGCCCGGCACCCTCCTCGGGCAGGGCTCGGGGGCTCTCTCCTGGAGGGCCACCGACCTCGCTAAGGTCACGAGGGAGGCGCTCGGGCACCACTTGGAGGCGTGCTTCAAGGCACGTTTCCCTCAGGAAGGCATGAGGCAAGGAGGGCAAAACCCCCAGGAGTTCATCGCGAGGAACATTCAGGAGCTACAGGAGTCAAGAGTCATGCGTGGCAGTCGCCGCCTACCCGCCGTAGCCCCACATCCCGGCGAGGATGGTGGGTTGCGTGTCTGCATCAACGTACCAGGGCTTAACCGAGCCGCATTGAAAGTGCAACTATCCCTAGGTGGTTTTGGTAATTCGTAACAACATATAGCTCATTGAGCTAATGCTATTCCAAGACAAACATTTCAGGAAAGCTCAATGAATGGCATGGCATGGATGATGAAAGTGGATCCCTCAAAATATTAAGGACAAAGGATTGGCTCAAGCTCAAAAGCTCAAGACTCTATATTTTACATTTTAGTGATCCAAGATCACATTGAGTCTATAGGAAAAGCCAATACTATCAAGGAGGGATGAGGTGTTGCTTAATGAGCCTCTTGCTTCAAGTGCTTAGTGATATGCTCCAAAAACCCTCAACTACTTTCTCACATCCACATATGACCTAAACCCAAAGTCAAAATCGGTCCTACCAATTCTTTATATCCGGCTCCAAAAACCCTCAACTACTTTCTCACATCCACATATGACCTAAATCCAAAGTCAAAATCAGTCCTACCGATTCTTTCTATCCGGCGCCACCAAGTTCAAATGTCATAGCCACTGCCAGAAACCCTAGGCAAATCGGTCTCACCGATAGGGATCTTGGTCTCACTGAGATGGGATTGTAATCTCTCTGTTTCCCTTCGTAACGTTTCGGTCTAACCGAAGTGAGCGATCGGTCCCACCGAGATTGCAATGTAAACTCTATGTTTCCCTTTCGTAACATTTTGGTCTCACCGAAAAGAGCGAATCGGTCCCACCGAGTTTACCTAACCAACTCTCTGGTTAGCTAATTACCAAAATCGGTCTCACCGAGTTTGTGTAATCGGTCTCACCGAGATTACGTTATGCCCTAACCCTAACCATATCGGTCCTACTGAGTTGCATGTCGGTCCCACCGAAAATCCTAACGGTCACTAGATTTGCTAAATCGGACCGACCGAGTTTCTCGATTCGGTCCCACCGAGTTTGGTAAATTGTGTGTAACGATTAGATTTTGTGTGGAGGCTATATATAACCCTCCACCTCCTCTTCATTCGTGGAGAGAGCCATCAGAACAAACCTACACTTCCAACTTACCAGTTCTGAGAGAGAACCACCTACTCATGAGTTGAGGCCAAGATATTCCGTTCCTACCATATGAATCTTGATCTCTAGCCTTCCCCAAGTTGCTTTCCACTCAAATCTTCTTTCCACTAGATCCAAATCCTATGAGAGAGAGTTGAGTGTTGGGGAGACTATCATTTGAAGCACAAGAGCAAGGAGTTCATCATCAATGCACCATTTGTTACTTCTTGGAGAGTGGTGTCTCCTAGATTGGCTAGGTGTCACTTGGGAGCCTCCGACAAGATTGTGTAGTTGAACCAAGGAGTTTGTAAGGGCAAGGAGATCGCCTACTTCATGAAGATCTACCGCTAGTGAGGCAAGTCCTTCGTGGGCGACGGCCATGGTGGGATAGACAAGGTTGCTTCTTCGTGGACCCTTCGTGGGTGGAGCCCTCCGTGGACTCGCGCAACCGTTACCCTTCGTGGGTTGAAGTCTCCATCAACGTGGATGTACGATAGCACCACCTATCGGAACCACGACAAAAACATCCGTGTCTCCAATTGCGTTTGAATCGTCCAAACCCTTCCCTTTACATTCGTGCAAGTTGCATGCTTTAATTTCCGCTACTCATATACTCTTTGCATGCTTGCTTGAATTGTGTGAAGATTGCTTGACTTGTCCAAGGATAGCTAAAATCTGCCAAAGTCTAAAATTGGGAAAAGGTTAAATTTTTAATTGGTCAAGTAGTCTAATCACCCCTCCTCTAGACATACTTCAAGGTCCTACAAGTGGTATCAGAGCTTTGATCTCCATTTGCTTTGATTTCCACAACTTTTGGTGGTCATAGCCTTGGTTTCACAACCTAGGAGAGTATGGCGTCTAGCTAGGGAAATTAACACCGTAGAGGTCCTTACTTTGATGGCACTAATTTTGCTAGTTGGAAGCATAAGATGAAAATGCATATTCTCGGACATAACCCCGCCGTTTGGGCTATTGTGTGTATTAGCTTGCAAGGTGAATTCTTTGATGGGAGAGAGCCGAACCATGAAGCTAGTGTGGATGAATTGAAGATGCTGCAATACAACACTCAAGCTTGTGATATCCTCTTCAATGGCTTGTGCCCCGAAGAATTCAACAAAATCAGCCGTCTTGAGAATGCAAAGGAAATTTGGGATACTTTGATTGATATGCATGAAGGTACCGACTCCGTCAAGGAATCCAAGTTGGATGTGCTCAAAAGTCAGCTTGACAAGTTCAAAATGAAGGATGGTGAAGGTGACGCTGAAATGTACTCTAGGCTTGCTCTTATCACAAATGAGATTGCCGGCTTAGGGAGTGAAGAGATGACCGAAAAATTCATCATCAAGAAGATCTTAAGAGCATTGGATGGAAAGTATGATACCGTGTGCACATTGATTCAAATGATGCCAAACTACAAAGATCTCAAACCAACGGAAGTCATTGGAAGGATTGTTGCTCATGAGATGTCACTCAAGGATAAGGAGGAACTTCACAACAAGTCAAGTGGTGCTTACAAAGCCTCAAGTGAAGCCCCCACATCATCAAGTGAGAAACCAACCTTCAATGAAGAATTGAGCTTAATGGTGAAGAACTTCAACAAATTCTACAAGAGTAGAAGCAAAGAAAGAAGCTCCAAATCAAGGTCTTACAATGACAAGAGATCTTCTAGTCGAGAGCACAATTGCTACAATTGTGGGAGACCCGGACACTACTCCAATGAGTGTACGGCACCCTACAAAAGAAGAAAAGATTCTCCAAGAAGAAGGAGCAAAAGAGAAGAATCACCACCAAGAGAGAGGAGGAGTAGAGATGATCGTTATGAACAAAGACCCTCACGGAGAAGCGAGGATTCGGAAAGGAAGGACAAGTCATCAAGGAGCTACACAAAACAAAGACATCAAGCTCATGTTGGTGAATGGGTTTCCGGCTCAGACTCCGACAATCACTCCGAGAGAAGCTATCACTCCGACTCCGAATATACTCAAGATGAAGGTGTTGCCGGTCTAGCACTTGTGTCAACCAACTCCTATGAAATATTTGATTCACCAAATGAAGGAAGATGCTTCATGGCCAAAGGTCCTAAGGTAACACAACCCGAGTATGTTGATTTTAATAGTGATGAAGATGACTTGTTAGATGATGATGATTTACTTATTGACAACTCTAGTAATGAATATTGTGATGAAACGTCAATTAATCATGCTAATCAAGATAAAACGAATGACAATGATAAGGAGAAGATTGAGCTTCTAACTAAAGAACTAAACACTCTTAAGTTAGCTCATGAAACTATCTTCAAAGATCATCGAGAACTTTTAAGGGCTCATGAGAAGTTACAGTTTGAAAAGCTCAATCTTGAGCAAGAGCATGAGTTCTTAAAGGCAATCAATGATGATCTCCGTAAGAAAAGTTCTTCTTACATTGCCAAGCGTTTACTCTTATCTACTTACATGCCTCAAGTCAAGTCTAGTAACAAGAAAAAGAAAGATTCTTCCTCTAGTAGTAACAATAATAATGCTAAATCCAATATTGTCGCTTCTAGTAGTTCTCTTGATTCCGCTAATGATTATCTTAGCCAAGTTACACTTGAGCAAGAAAATAGCTTATTGAAGGGAATTATAGAGAAAGGTGTATACAAGAGCCTTGCCAGGAGTAAGCAATTAAAGGAAATTGTACGCAAGCAAGGAAGGCAATGGAAGAATCAAGGTGTTGGTTTTGAACGAAAGTTCAATGCCAATGGATTTGAGTGGGAAGAAGATCAATACCCCAAGACGAAGTTTGTTCCTCAACAAGAGAAGTATGATCCTACTTCCTTCAAGGGAACACAAGCACAAGATGATCTTCCACCACAAGACCACAAGAACAAAGGCAAGGACAAGCTTCAAGAGGAGATTGATGCATTTGAAGAAGCACCTAAGGCGTTGGTCAAGTGGGTTCCCAAGACTATGTCAAGTTCTACTTCATCAAGTACAACTACAACTCCAAGGATTCCCATCAAGATGATGTGGATCCCGAAGAAGAAGAACTAGAGAGTTCTTGAGGGTGACTCCGCCAACATTCTTCACTCATATCATTATGGCAAGGACAAGTGCAATCAACTTTCATATCTTGCACTAGTTCAAGGAGTCACAAACCCTCATGTTGGTAAGGCAAGGGACAAGGTAACCTAATGTTTTCATGCACATCATCTTGTGTGTGCATCACTCTATGTCTATGGATATTCTTGTTTGTTCCTTGTGGAACTAACCCATGTAGGTATTGAAAGTGCAACTCACTCCAAAGGATTGCTCCAAATGATCTACATCAACATTGAGCATCCACATCTTCAACACCTACATGAAGTCATCATCGACAAAACCCAAGGTTAGTTCATCCCTCTAAGGGGGGATCTCACATCTAGGGGGAGCTTAACTCTAAGAATTGAGTCAAAGCAACTCTAATGATGTGAACACATCAATGCATTGTGTAAAAGTGGTAACCCCACTTAAGCTTAAACGATGAGTATGACCTATGATCAAATGTTCTCATTTGACTCCTAAGTCAATATACTCATATATAGATGACCTAGTCATCGCCAATTGTTTGATAGATGCTAGAATTGGTTGTGCATGCTTTGCCACATATTTCATTTGCCATTTTATTGTGTGAGCATGTTGGTTGCATATTTTACTCATTCGAGGACATCCACTTGTTGTTTTGATTGATTGGTTTCTTTCTCTTTGGCCAAGTGGATGGACAAGAATGCCTAAGAACCTTCTCTAGCTATCTATGCTTTTCTCGTCTCAAACTCTATTCATGCTACATCACAAAATTTGATCAAGTCAGATTCAAACCACTCTGTGTGAGGAGCACTCGGAGTCCCCGATTCGTCATAGACTTAAACTTCCAAAACTTCTTTGTGCTTTTCGGTCTGACTGATTCTTCCATTTCGGTCATACCGAGATCACTAAGTCGATCTAGGTTTTCAATTTCGGTGCAACCAATTAGAACTTTCGGTCACACCGAGTTGCTGTAACTGTCAACAGTTATGTATCTCGGTGCCACCGAGTCGTTCCACTTGGTCACACCGACAGTGTCGGGCTATATATTCACACGGGCAAAAATTTGGAAAACTTTCTCCAAACCTCTTCGCCCGCGCATAGCTCGCTCTGCCTTCTAGGTCTCCGGATCATCGACTTTGTCGCCAGCCGCCTCCTGTCGCTGGTCTCCGCCACCGTGAACGGATTTCATCTCCGCCGTTGCCGCTATAGCGAGTTCATCGCCGAACTAGGGTATGAACTCGATCAAAGTGCTATCCTCATCTGATTCTCAACACATTGTGTTCATTGTGATTCTTGCCACGATTGAAACACCTCTATCCAGTCAAAATAATCCTTAGAATAGATGTGATTTGAAAATTTAGGGTTAGGTTTCCGCCGAAACCATCTCGGACCCACCGAGTTGAAAAAATCGGTCCCACCGATTCGGCTAACACCATTATACTAGTAACTCTCGGTCTGACCGGGAATTGCTAATCGGTGTGACCGATTTTAGAACTTTGGGAAACCCTAGCAGTCTTAGTGCCACCGAACTATGACTCGGTCTGACCGAGTTCACTAGTTTAGGTTCCAAAACTGCTTTGGTATCACCGAGTTTGAAAATCAGTTGATCCGAAATGCTTTCTGTGGAAAACTAAAACTAAGTTTTGAATCATTCTTTTGCAAAAATCTCTGCATTTTGTGATGCTCATCCACTCTATCTCATCTATAACTATTCACAGGGTCAGCAGTCAGTGTTTGCAGCATGTCAAACCAAAGAGATAGCCAAAACAGGGAAGAAGAGCAGATTCACATGAGTGAGGGCACTAGTCCCTCCAGTACCTCAGATGAGGGCAGCAGGAGCACTCCCAGCAATTTGCCCAAAGTTGCCACTAGGACAAGGAAGAAAAGAACCTCAGACTCTGAGGATGAGGATTATGTGGCAGCGGAGGATGAGGCCACTTCCAAGAAGAAGGTGGTCAAGAAAGAATATGGTTCAGCTGCAGCCACTAAGCCAGTAGTGCAGAAGAAGGCACCTGCAAGAAGGATTCCCACTTCCAAACCCAGGAAGGTTGCCACTGGAGAAACCATGAAGATTACTATTGAGTCAGAAGATGAAGTTGCTGGTCAAGACAAAAAGAAAAAGAGAGTCAGAACCACCACTGCCAAAGTTCTTGGCAATCCCTCCATGAGGAGAGACTTTGAGGAGGAGGAGGAAGAAGAGGTTGCTGCACCAGCACCCAAGGCACAAAAGCTGACGGGTGTTGCTATAAGGTCAGGGGCTGCATCATCAAAGCCCAAAGAAGCACCCAAAGATGCCTCCAAGCCCCAGAATGCACCAAAGAGGAATACCAGGATTATACCAGCTACTGAGAAGAACAAGGCCCCAGTGCCTGAAACTATTGCCGAGGAAGAAGAAGGTGAAGAGCATGTGTTGAGAAAGCTGAAGCCAAAGATTCCAGACCACAATGATGCTCATCCTGTGGCTGAGAACATGAAGCTGAGAAAGGATGTAGGACTCAGACAGTGAAGGTTGTCTAATCACTATGCTATTAGGAGAAGGACTGCTGTTGACTACAGGTTCCACACTAAGGAACAACAGAATTTCTATGAGATAGTGTTGTTGGACAAGAAGCCTATAGTTTGTGACATGAGGTGGGTCGACTGGACCTACATGAAGGAGAATGAGGAACACTATCCTGGAGTGCAAGACAGTTTCAGTGCTTGTGGAGTTGCAGACTTTGTTGGGCAGAAGCTCACAAACTGGAATGATGAGCTCATTATGCAATTCTACTCCACAGCACATTTCTATCCAGATGGCAGGATAGTTTGGATGTCTGAAGGTACGAGATACCAATTAACTATTGAGGAATGGGCCTATCTGATCAATGCCCCAAAGGAGAGTGAAGATGACTTGGATGTTTATGCCAAGAAGAAGATGGATCATAATTCCATGTCTCATATGTACAAGGAGATCCCAGATGCTGCAGTTGAGGCACATAAATTTGGATCTGTACATTATCTTCTGTCAGGACTCCTAACGACCAACTGGATCCTAAGGCATACTCTATTGCCCAAGTCAGGTGACCACAACATGATAAGAGGCCATGCTATAAATTTGCTACATTGGTTTGATGTGCCACAGAAATTCAAGGTCATGAGCCTCATGGTTGAAACTATCAAGAGGACAGCAGCAGACCAAAAGAGAAGTTCTGGATATGCCCCACAAATTCAGGAGTTGATTAACTCAAAGATGGGCACAGGAAAATATCTGTTGGATAAGGAACACTTTGTTCTCTATCCAGACTTTGAGGACAATCAAGTTGTGATGAATGAGAATGAACCATCATCAGTACAAGCTCAAGAGAAGAAGGAGAAAGCAAAGAAAGAGAAGGCTGCCAAGATGCCAACTCAAGAGGAGGCATCTGAGTACTTTTTGAAGAACAAGCAGGAGCAGCTTGGTTACTTGATAGCATCAACTCTGAGGATTGAGAAAGGGTTGGCCATCCTAACTCCAAACCAGGAGAGCCTGGAAAGAATCATGGAACAAAAATTCTATGATTTAGATGTCAAAGTAACTGAGATTCAGTCAGTTGTGGAGCAGCTACAGGATGACATGCAGGAGAGGAAGGGCAGGACAACTACATATGCATTTGCCAGAGTGCCTCGAGCTCAGAGATCAGCTGTAGAGCCAGTAACAGACACCAGAGTCACTTCATCTGCACCAGCTACAGCTCCAGTGCAACCAGCTCCAGCACCAACTCCTTCAGCTCCATCCACATCAACTGAAGTCTTCATCCAAGGAGCCATCTCTACACCACCAATTGAAGACCAGGCCTGAGAGACGATATAGTACTATGCATTTTCTAGGAACTTTTTGGTAACTTGTTGCCAAAGGGGGAGAAAAATTGTATAGATCATATGCTTCGAGAGAGAGAGA
Source organism: Triticum aestivum (assembly GCF_018294505.1). Taxonomy (NCBI): domain Eukaryota; kingdom Viridiplantae; phylum Streptophyta; class Magnoliopsida; order Poales; family Poaceae; genus Triticum; species Triticum aestivum. The sequence goes on from NC_057801.1 coordinate 128,445,291, forward strand.
GTTTAGTTTTGTTCTCTCTTGTCTTCTTGGTTGAGCTTTGTTTGCTTTTGCTTGCTTGAGATACTATGCTATTATTTGTGAGCCATTGATGATCATGTGTTTGATCATAAGCTACACCTATGCTTGTTAAATGATATTATCTTACTTATCCTTATATGATCATCCACTTTGCTTGGTGATGAGTGCATGTATTCAATCTTTATTATTTTGAGCGCTCCACCAAGATGTATGTGACATGGAAGAGTAACCCATGAGCCTAATTCCTTGTGCATTTGAAGTCCAAAGCAAATCTTAAACTATGCACAAATTAGGGGGAGCTCTTGCTTATCACATACTTCTCAAAGCAACGATGTTTTTCAATCTTATTATCATTTCTTGAAGCTTTGATCTATATGTTGTCATCAATTACCAAAAAGGGGGAGATTGAAAGTGCAACTATCCCTAGGTGGTTTTGGTAATTCATAACAACATATAGCTCATTGAGCTAATGCTATTCCAAGACAAACATTTCAGGAAAGCTCAATGAATGGCATGGCATGGATGATGAAAGTGGATCCCTCAAAATATTAAGGACAAAGGATTGGCTCAAGCTCAAAAGCTCAAGACTCTACATTTTACATTTTAGTGATCCAAGTTCACATTGAGTCTATAGGAAAAGCCAATACTATCAAGGAGGGATGAGGTGTTGCTTAATGAGCCTTTTGCTTCAAGTTCTTAGTGATATGCTCCAAAAACCCTCAACTACTTTCTCACATCCACATATGACCTAAACCCAAAGTCAAAATCGGTCCTACCGATTCTTTCTATCCGGCGCCACCGAGTTCAAATGTCATAGCCACTACCACAAGCCCTAGGCAAATCGGTCTCACTGATAGGGATCTCGGTCTCACCGAGATGGGATTGTAATCTCTCTGTTTCCCTTCGTAACGTTTTGGTCTAACCGAAGTGAGCGATCGGTCCCACCGAGGTTGCAATTTAAACTCTCTGTTTCCCTTTCATAACATTTCGGTCTCACCGAGAAGAGCGAATCGGTCCCAGCGAGTTTACATGACCAACTCTCTGGTTAGATAATTACCAAAATCGGTCTCACCGAGTTTGTGTAATCGGTCTCACCGAGATTACGTTATGCCCTAACCCTAACCATATCGGTCCTACCGAGTTGCATGTCGGTCCCACTGAAAATCCTAACGGTCACTAGATTTGTAAATCGGTCTGACCGAGTTTCTCGATTCAGTCCCACCAAGTTTAGTAATTGTGTGTAATGGTTAGATTTTGTGTGGAGGCTATATATACCCCTCCACCTCCTCTTCATTCGTGGAGAGAGCCATCAGAACAAACCTACACTTCCAACTTACCAGTTCTGAGAGAGAACCACCTACTCATGAGTTGAGGCCAAGATATTCCATTCCTACCATATGAATCTTGATCTCTAGCCTTCCCCAAGTTGCTTTCCACTCAAATCTTCTTTCCACCAGATCCAAATCCTATGAGAGAGAGTTGAGTGTTGGGGAGACTATCATTTGAAGCACAAGAGCAAGGAGTTCATCATCAACGCACCATTTGTTATTTCTTGGAGAGTGGTGTCCCCAGATTGGCTAGGTGTCACTTGGGAGCCTCCGACAAGATTGTGGAGTTGAACCAAGGAGTTTGCAAGGTCAAGGGGATCGCCTACTTCGTGAAGATCTACCGCTAGTGAGGCAAGTCCTTCGTGGGCGACGGCCATGGTGGGATAGACAAGGTTGCTTCTTCGTGGACCCTTCGTGGGTGGAGCCCTCCGTGGACTCACGTAACCGTTACCCTTCGTGGGTTGAAGTCTCCATCAACGTGGATGTACGATAGCACCACCTATCGGAACCATGACAAAAACATCCGTGTCTCCAATTGCGTTTGAATCCTCCAAACCCTTCCCTTTACATTCTTGCAAGTTGCATGCTTTAATTTCCGCTGCTCACATACTCTTTGCATGCTTGCTTGAATTGTGTGAAGATTGCTTGACTTGTCCAAGGATAGCTAAAATCTGTCAAAGTCTAAAATTGGGAAAAGGTGAAGTTTTTAATTGGTCAAGTAGTCTAATCACCCCCCTCTAGACATACTTCAAGGTCCTACACGCGTCTCAGGAGCGCCTCTGGCCTTCACGCATGGGGCATTGTGAGGGTCCACCTCACAGCTACGTTCGCATGCCCTTCGGCCTGCCGAACGCGGCTGCTGCCCACCAGCGCCTGATGAGGAGCATCCGGGAAGCTCAGGTGGCCAGGCACCGCGCATTCCTGGAGGAGAAGGAGATGGACCTTGAGGAGCCGCCCGGACCCCCAGAGCCTCCCGAGGCTCAGGGCTCCGAAGGCTCGTGAGGGGTGGCTTCTTCACCACGCGTCGTCAGCTACTCCGACACTCGCTCTGCAATGGTATCAGGTGACATCTTTTTAAGTTCTATTTTCAGCTGGGAGCGCCCGTAGGGCCGCATCATTCTCAGGTCGCGTGGGTCCGTCCCTGCGGCATGTATCCGTTTCGCTTAATGTTTTTCATCTGCTTTGTTGGGGGCGCCCCTCGGGCTGCATTATCCCCAGGCTGCTCGGGCCAGACCCAGTGGCGTTTACTTCTATGCATCTATCTAAATGGATTTGCTCCTCCGAGCTTAACCTCGTCCCCATGGTTATCATCTGATGCTTATTGCGGACCTCTCCGCGCGCATGCAAAGCACTTGCACGTTAAAAGGGGGGCACCTGAGCATCGCGACTCATGGGCTCTTACTGGCTCTCCAGCCCTCACCCCCTGGCCTTGACCCACGGCATCGCGACCTATCATACCAGCGGCAGCTGAGCTCGCTCGAGGGCCGGGACCTGAGGACATAGAGCATTTGCATTCTAACCACCCTGCAGGAACACACCATTGATAAAGGCCCAGAGCCAGGCGCAACCCGCCTCAAGGTAGGGCCTCGTGAGTCCCGCACTGGCTCACGGGTGCCTAGATACACCTCTCCCAGCCCTACCGTGCCAGCCACGTGTCAGGGCGGGGTTGTACACGCCCCGGGGGCTCCTCCTGGAGGGGAGCCCCCTCCCACGTACCAGTGGAAGCACCATGCTCCGCGCTGGCTGACGACATTGCCGAGGAGCGGATATGCCCGTACACATACGAAAGCACTATGCTCCACGCTGGTGATAAACAACTGAGGGCGGCCCACGGCCGTACCAACCTCAGGGAGCCCAGAGCTTAGTGTCTGGCGCCATCGCAATGCCTCCCCTCAGGAGCGCCGCGCGAGGGGGCTGGACACGGGGGCTGCGCCCGGGCCACGCCCGAACGCACGCCACCCAGCTAGGTCCCTCGGACCTGGTCGTCGCACGCCCCTCCCTGAGCGGAGCCAAGGTACGAAATCTTGTTTGCACGTCAAGGGGGACTGCTGAGCATCTCGACTCAGGAGCCTAACTTGTCACGTAGCCCCTCACTCCTTGGTCCCGTCCTGGTTTCCGGTCGGGGCTAACGGCGGCTGAGGTATGTGCGGGGCCGGGCCCTGCCGACGTAGAACGACAAATCCTCTCTTATGCCTCCCTTCCCTACTTGCTGTTCGCGCGTCAAGGGGGACTCCTGAGCATCGCGACTCAGGATCCTAACTTTCCACGTAGCCCCTCACTCCTTGGTCCCGTCCTAGTTTCCGGTCGGGGCTAACGGCGGTTGAGGTATGCGCGGGGCCGGGCCCTGCCGACGTAGAATGCAGGCGAATAGGAGGGAAAATTCAAATTCTAAGGAATTCAAAAGCAAATATTACAAGCCATAGAGTGTTTCACAACACCAAACACAAGTTTAACCGCCTCCGCGAGGCATGGTGCATGTTACAGGAATTAAAAACAGGACAGAAGCCGCAAAGGGATCACTTTCCTGTGGTGCCACCGCCTATGGTGGAGTCATGTTGGGTGGCTCTGCCTCCTGAAGCCGTGGAACTGGCGGCGTCGCGTCTAGGCAAGATGCTGAAGGCACGGAACCTCCCCAGCAAAGCCTCGGCCCGGCCCTTCACGGCCTCAGCAGCAGCAGTGGCAAGGTCACCGCTCAGAGGGTCCAGCAGGCTATCGAGGTCGGCATTGGGGTCGCGAAGGTAGACGTGTCTGAGGACGCGCGTCAGCGCCACAGACGACAGGGCCCGCCTCGGCCTTGGCCGTCAAGCCAAGGCCGTCCGCGGCATCTTCAAGCGCACGGACCAGGAAGGGAAGCAGCTCAGCAGGGCCGTCCTCTTCGCCAGCCAATGGGTCCTCTAAGCCGCCCTCATAGAGCGTCTTCAGCGCGGCGTGAGCCTTCTCCTCCAGCTTGGCGAAGGCCACTCGATCCTTGGCCAGGACCTTTGCCATGCGGTCTAGCTCGGTCCTCTCCACCTTCAGCGCTTGCTCCAGCGTCTCCAATCGGCCATGGCGGTCAACAAGCTCGGCTTCCCAATCTTTGACGGCAGCCTCCCGAGCCTTCATCTCCTCCTCCTCCTGGCAAACGCGGACCTCCTTCGCGAGCTCCTCGCGCGAGTCTTGCAGCTTGACCTCCAGCGTCTTGCAGCGGCTTTGGGCATCCGCAGTGTCGCCCTGGGTAGCATCGCGAGCGGCCTTAGCCTGGCGGGCTGCTTGCTTCTCCTCGTCGGAGGCAGACGCAGCCTGCCTCAGCGCCGCTCGGACAGAGGCGGCAGAGCGGGCCCAGCCGGAAGCTAACTCCAGGCGTCCGACCACCAGGCGAGGGTCCACGCTCTGGAGATCCTCCCGAAGCCGGCCCAGTTCATTGGCAGCCTGGTCCAAGACAGCGGAGGGATCAGAAGAGACGGGGGCTGGTGGAGCAGGCGGAGAGGACGGCAGTGTGGTCACGGCTTGGGAGGAAGGAGCCTCCCGGGCCTTGGGCATCTCAGCGGCAGCATCAAGCCTAGGTACCTCCAGGGTCAGCGGGGCCACGAGGGCTGACTCCTCGCCAGAGTGTCCCTGCTGGGCTCGCGAGGGCGATCGGGCAGGGGAGGCACGAGCCTCGATGCCTCCTTTCCCGTAGACGAAGACGCTGCCCCGGCAGATGAGCTCGCCTCAAGCAGGGCCGCAGAAGCCCCCTTCAACCTCTTTGCCTCAGGTGCCGGTCTGGTCAAAAGAGTGCAGACGTCAAGTCTCGGCGGTAGAAACAAAGCAGAGCGCGGATCGAGTACTTACTGGTCATCGCTCGCGGGTTCAAGCAGCCTCCGGCCAAACTTGAAGCCCGAGAGCCTGCAGCTGGGGTCAGCCTTGGGAGGCATGGAAGCAGTGGACGTGTCGGGAAGGCCGGAGATGGCCTCAGACCGCCCCGGAGCCAGAGCGGATCCTGGGGGCACCAGCCCCGACCTGTCTTTCCTCGGGACCAGGGAAGAATCCACTCCTCCTCGCCTGGTGCTGGCCTCGTCGTCGTCCGGCATGGAGCGGAGGGTGCGAGACCTGCGCCGGGGAAAGGACTCCTCCGACTCCTCGCCAGTCGCCTCGGAGTCAAACTCTTCCTCCTCCTCCTCCTCTTCTTCCTCCGCGCTCCTGCTGGAGTCGCTGGAAGACACGTTCACCGTTGGCAATGCCGTCAAATCCCCGGTAGCCACTGCGGGCACCATCCCTTCACTGTTGAAGGTGGGCATGGTGTTCACCACCTGCTCCCAGACGCCGCGAAGAAACAGGGGGACAGGAGCACCGTACAGCCTCGCCACGTCTCCCCCGACCAAGGAGTGGAGGGCCGCGACCAGTTCTTCATCGGCCAGGGCTGCAGAGCTCAAGCGAAGGGCAGCATCCGCTTCCCCAAGCCTCCACAATGGGAGCGAGTGCTCCCGGAGTGGAACCACCCGGTGCTCCAGAAACTCCCTCAGGAGTGTGGCCCCGGTCAGCTTCGCCGCCCCCAGGTTGCCTGGCCTCAGGTCCGCGTCCATCCTCTCTAGCACCGCCCTCGCGCGGGGTCGACAAGCTCCGCACAGGACCACGCATCAACGGCCTTGGGCTGTCCCGTAGGCAGCACTAGTCGGGGGTGGATGCGCCCGGCGTCCACCATGACCCACTTGCTCCGGAAGCCTTCGGTCCTCTTCCCGGGCTTCGAGATGGCGTTGGAGCCAGAGTATGCGATAAAACTCGCGCATGCGGAGATGGGGCCACGAGAAACCCAGAGATAAAAGTAATGGCGCAGCAAGGCCACCGAGGGCTTTATCCCAACGTGAGCCTCACAATAGTAGGCAAAGATCGCCAGGAGAAGAAAAGAGTTGGGGTGGAGGTGTAGAGCTTGCAAGTTGTACAGGCGAAGAACAGCAAGGAAGAACTCGGAAAAAGGAGGCACCAGACCGGCGACGATGGCGCTCATGAAGAGCGGGTAGAAGGTGCTGCCCTTGCCTTCAGGCTGGTCGGAGCCGGCCTTGAACACAGTCGCTCCCGCGTTGCCCTGCGCCATCGTCCTCAGGCGCATAAGGGCGAGATTCCTCTCTGACACATTCGGGGGATCCAGAACCGGGGAGTACCAGGCCTCTGTCAGAGCCTTGCGGGGCGCCTTGGCTCACCGGATGGGAAGGATTGAGGCAGATTTGGAGGATTTCGGAAGCAGGAAGGAGAAGGGCGAGAAAGGGGATCTGGAGCAAGGCAAGCGAGAACGAAGTAGGTCAGTCTGGCCCGGGCACCTCTTTTTGTCAGATGGGCAATTGCCGAGGCGTCGTGGGGAGCGAAGACACCCACGTCCAATCAATCGCCACGCGGAGCCCAAGGCCGCAGGCTAATGGGGCCCGCGGAGCTTCGCACTTGCCCCTTCGCTTCTCTACTAAGCCAAGTCCATGCGCACCTTGGGCCCGGGGGCTACTGTCGGTGTTATGGGAACGGGGGTCCCCAGACTTGCCTGCCTGCGGCCTGCGGCGTGGCTCAAGTGGGGGCCCAATGCAGCCCAGCTTCATCAGCTCAAGCTCAAGACCCTCGTGAGGGGCCAAGCCTCGCGGGGCGGACGACAGGGAGCTTCCTCAGGAGCAGCCTCCTCAGGTAGGCTCGCGAGGAGGCAGGGAGATAAGGGCAGGGCACCTCCCGAGGGGCCCGTGACGCAAGCCATGACGATCGAGGCCATGCGTGCGCCAGGCGGGCGCCGGCCTGCGCAGTGTCCTTGTTTCCCTTTCGGTGCAAAGGGGGCAAGCACAGGCCGAGGCATCAGGCAAAGGTTACCGTTTCGGTGTAACAAGACCAAGACCAGTAGAACGGCAGGATGGAGGTCATCGTGGAGCCCAGAGCAGCGTCATCATCAGGACCTTTGGTAGCCGAAGACCAACTTTAGTCAGGATAAGTGTACCAGATGTTCCCCTTCAAAATGGCCAATTGTTGGCGCCCTTCCCGCTCATTATTTGGGAAGAGGCCCAGGGCCTTGCTCTATAAATAGGACTAGCCACCACAGGGTAGAGGCATCTGGAGGCATCAAGAAACAGATCGGTGAGAGAGAGAGAGAGAGAGAAGCGACTGAACTCACCCAAGCAGTTCATCGCACCAGCTCAAGAACAGCCCCTCGCGAGGCTGTTCTCCCTTCGTACTACTCACCATCAGCCCCTGAGGCAATCCACCACACCACACACTAGAGTAGGGTATTACACCACAATGGTGGCCTGAACCAGTATAAATCTCGTGTTCCTTGTGTGTTCATCTTTCTTGCTTAGATCCTTGAGAGACTTCGAGACGTGAGCTGGTAGGGGAGAGATCTCCGTGCGCACCCCAGTGTTCGAACCTCAAGGGTCTGCCGGAACCCGAAATCCGACAGGCCCTGATTTATCAAGGATGCCAGCTTTATTATATTGATCATAATATATACATTGTCAAAATATGTACTTCAGAAGAGCTAGTGGCTCAGGTATAGTAAGGTCAAAGATGAGCAATATTCCACGGTCGGCTGGTCTCCTCCTCCGACTTACGTGAATCCTTGTGGTCTCGAATATTGATAAGGTAGTATGACCCATTGTTCAAATTCTTGCTGACCACAAAGGGTCCTTCCCAAGGTGGGGATAGCTTGTGCATATTAGTTTGATCCTGAATAAGCCGGAGCACCAGGTCACCTTCTTGAAACATTCTGGTCTTAACCCGACGGCTGTGATAACGATGCAGATCTTGCTGGTAAATCGCCGAACGAGCTGCCGCGACGTCACGCTCCTCATCTAACAGGTCAAGTGCTTCCTGACGTGCTTTTTCATTGTCAGCTTCAACATAAGCCACCACGTGGGGCGAATCATGGCGGATGTCACTAGGGAGAAGTGCCTCTGCTCCGTAAACCATGAAGAAAGGCGTTTAACCCGTAGATCTATTGGAGGTGGTATTAATGCTCCATAACACATATGGTAATTCCTCCACCCAACAACCCGGCGTCCTCTGCAAGGGAACCATAAGCCGGGGCTTGATGCCTCTCAGGATCTCTTGATTGGCTCTCTCGGCTTGACCATTAGACTGGGGTGAGCCACTGATGATACATCAAGCCGGATATGCTCACGTTGACAAAATTCTTTCATAGCACCTTTGGATAGATTAGTGCCATTATCAGTTATGATACTGTGGGGAAAGCCAAAACGGAAAATCACCTTTTTGATGAATTGAACTGCCATCGCCGCGTCACATTTACTGACCGGCTCTGCCTCAACCCACTTTGTAAATTTGTCAACCACCACCAGGAGGTGTGTCTTTTTATCCTTGGACCTCTTGAAAGGCCCAAACATATCAAGCCCCCAGACTGCAAACGACCAAGTAATTGGAATCATCCTCAATTCTTGAGTCGGCACATGAGCTCGTCGTGAAAATTTCTGACAACCATCATATTTACTAACTAGATCCTCAGCATCAGCGTGAGCCATCAGACAATAAAATCCATGACAAAAAGCCTTAGCCACAAGAGACTTAGAGCCGGCTTGATGGCCACAATCTCCTTCATGAATCTCTCGCAGAATCTCATAGCCTTCTTCAGGAGAAACATAACGTTGAAATGCCCCTGTGACACTGCGATGATGCAGCTCTCCATTGACAATAGTCATTGACTTGGACCGCCGGGTTATCTGCCTGGCCAAAGTTTCATCCTCAGGTAACTTGCCCCGGGTCATATAAGCCAAATATTTAACTATCCAATCAGGAATCGCATGAAGAGCCGCCACCAATTGCGCCTCCGGATCAGGAACAACGGGATCCTTCTCTGTAGGCAATTTGATAGAAGGGTTATGCAGAATATCCAGGAGAGTGTTAGGTGGCACCGGCTTACGCTGGGATCCTAACCGGCTTAAAGCATCAGCCGCCTCATTTTTCTTGCGATCAACATGTTCAACTTGATAACCCGCGAAGTGACCCGCAATAGCATCAACCTCTCGATGATAAGCCACCATGAGGGGATCCTTAGAATCCCAAGTGCCAGAAACTTGCTGAGCTACCAGATCTGAGTTGCCAAAGCACCTCACCCGGCTTAAGTTCATCTCCTTAGCCATCTGAAGACCATGGAGCAAGGCCTCATATCCAGCTGCATTGTTAGTGCAAGGGAACATCAACTAGAGAACATAACAAAAATTGTCACCTTGAGGGGAAGCTAAAACAACTCCGCCCCCCGAGCCCTCCAATTGCATGGATCCATCAAAGTGAATAGTCCAATATGTGTTATCTGGCTTCTCTTCTGGCATCTGCAGCTCTGTATAGTCATTGATGAAATCCACAAGTGCTTGAGACTTGATGGCCATGCGAGGCATATACTTCAAACCATGAGGTCCGAGCTCAATGGCCCACTTGGCTATCCGACCTGTGGATTCCCTGTTTTGAATAATATCTCCTAAGGGAGCAGAACTAACCGCGGTGATGGGATGACCCAAAAAATACTGCTTAAGCTTCCGACTGGCCATGAACACCCCATATACAAGTTTCTGCCAGTGCGAATACCTCTGCTTGGACTCAATAAGCACCTCACTGATGTAATAAACCGGCCTATGAATCCGATATTCCTTTCCAGCCTCCTTCCGTTCCACCACAATAGCTACGCTGACAGCCCGGGCATTAGCAGCCACATACAACAACAATGACTCCTTGTCGATAGGAGCAGCAAGAACTGGCGGCTCAGCTAACTGTTTCTTCAGGGCTTCAAATGCTTCATTAGCAGCATCACTCCAAACAAAATTATTAGTCTTTTTCATCATTTGATACAGAGGGATAGCCTTCTCTCCCAACTGGCTTATGAACTGCTTAAAGCCGCAATACGACCTGCCAGACGTTGAACATCATTGACACATGCCGGCTTAGCCAAGGAAGTGATGGCCTTGATATTCTTCGGGTTTGCTTCAATGCCTCTATTGGAAACCAGGAAACCCAAAAGCTTACCAGCCGGCACACCAAAACCGCACTTGGTCGGTGTCGGTGTCAAAACCGGAGGATCTCGGGTAGGGGGTCCCGAACTGTGCGTCTAAGGTTGATGGTAACAGGAGGCGGGGGGGGGGGCACGATGTTTAGCCAGGTTCGGGCCCTCTCTATGGAGGTAATACCCTACTTCCTGCTTGATTGATCTTGATGAATATGAGTATTACAAGAGTTGATCTACCACGAGATCATAATGGCTAAAACCCTAGAAGTCTTGCCTATATGATTATGATTGCCTCTACAGACTAAGCCCTCCAGTTTATATAGACACCGTAGGGGACTAGGGTTGTAAAAAGTCGGTTACAAAGAAAGGAATCTACATATCCGAATGCCAAGCTTGCCATCCACGCAAAGGAGAGTCCCAACAGGACACAGAAAGAAGTCTTCTGTCTTGTATCCTCATAGCCCAACAGTTCGGCCCATGCTACATAGTCCGGCCGTCCGAGGACCCCCTAATCCGGGACTCCCTCGGTAGCCCCTGAACCAGGCTTCAATGATGAGGTGTCCGTTGCTCGAATTGTCTTCGGTATTGCAAGGCGGGTTCCTTCTCCGAATATTCCAAAGCATCCTTCAAACACAGAAAACGTGTCTGGCTCTACAAAACAAGTACCACACACAACTGCAGATAGTATAGTATTTCACGAGTCCAATACACTGACAACTTTTTGTAGCGTGACACATCACCGCCCGACCATCATTTCGAACCGTTCTTAGCCTGCCGCTCCATATTTTGAGATGCGGTTTCATTGGCACGTCTTGTCAAAGCAAAGATCGCGTCCCCTTATTGCGGGATTATCATCAATACGGGTGTGGGTAACCCAGTCGTGCCGTCTGCACGGCCCTTGGGGAATAGGTGAGTTTTAAGGCGAGTGGGGAGGCGCTTGATATTCACTGCCTTTATAAAGAGATAAAGATTTACCCCTTTCACCCATGCCTTCTATCTCTCTGCCTCCCCCATCCTTGAGCTCCAGCGCCCAAGTTCTCATCTTTTCCGCCCCAAAGAAAGCACTCCATTCATGTCCGGATCCGCAGCGCAGTGCAAGTGGGTGGCCTCCTCCGTCAAGGAGAAGGACATTACCAAGCTCCGGGAGGCTTGGTATTTGGCCAAGGAAATCGCGCACCAGCTTCCTGCTAAGGGACAGATCGTCCCCACCCCGGAGCCCCATGAGAGGGTAGTATTCATCCCCCACTTCGTCCGCGGGTTGGGATTTCCTCTCCACTCCTTCGTCCGTGGACTCATGTTCTACTATGGGCTGGATTTCCATGATCTGGCCCCCAACTCCCTCCTCAACATCTCGACATTCATTGTCTTGTGAGAGGCCTTCCTCCGCATCCCACCCCACTTCGGATTATGGCTAAAGATCTTCAATGTGAAGCCGAAGGTCGTGGGTAGTCAACACGCGGAGTGCGGAGGCGCCATGGTGAGCAAGATGCCCAATGCCACATGGCCAATAGATACCTTCATGGAGACCGTCAAATGGTGGCAACAGAAGTGGTTCTATGTCACAGAGCCGCACGACACCACCTGGGCCGCAACTCCCTAATTCCAGTCCGGAGCCCCGATACGGCTCACCTCCTGGCTAGAGAAGGGCCTGGACTGGTCTTCGTCGGACGAGCTGACAACGCTTTAGACGCGCATCAGGAGCATGATAGACAAGAATATCAAGCTTGTCAATGTGATCCAAGTGATGCTTATTCGCCGGATCCTTCCGTGCCAAAGCCGGACTTGCCATTTGTGGGAGTACGATCTGGCCAAGCGCCAGACCTTGCTGCAGTTCTTCGGCACTACGCACGAAGACATTTGGAAGGTTCTTTTCAAGTCCAACGAGACGTGGCCGGATACGACCGAGGACCGTGGGCATGACTTGGCCCATCCCGCTAGTCCAGTAAGCCTTTTCATGTTTTCAAGGTGTATCCTTTACTTGCATACTCGAGGAAGACGTCTAAGCCTCCCTAATGATTTTCTTAGGGTTGGACAAAGAAGGCGGAGCCGATTTACTGTCCGGCTCCGCTGCCCGAAGACCCAGCAATTACACTTCTGACTAAGATGCTGGTTCCGGCGCCCTATCAAGTGTTGGAGAACAAGGCCTAGGGGACCAGAGTTGGCCTCCATCATAAGGGCACTTCGGACGTGACGTCCGGAGACGCCGAGACTCATTCCTCCGCCGCCGAGGACGACGAGGAAGAGGAGGAAGAATAAGAAAGCCACCCGCCCCCCCGAGGGGGGGGGGAGAAAGAAAAGGACGGCCTCCACGCGTCTAGAGGCCTAAGCGTCCAAGAAGGGAAAGGCTTCCCTCCCGGACAACTCCACAGCAGACTGCGACAACAACTTGGAATGGCACCCCAGGGATAAGCCCCTGGCCGAAACGTAAGTACTCGAAGAGGCACTCATATGTCCGACCCTTTTCCTTCATAGTTTTAACTGTCAAATCATGTGCTGCAGCCCGGCCCATTCCGTCCTCTAGCGATCCTCATCAATGGGGAATTCGCTAGACCCGAATGTGATGGACAGCGGGTCCCTTGCGGCGGCCTCCTCTCCCAAGGCCGTGGATGACACCAAGGTGTTGTCCCGAAGGACCCCAGGCCAGGGAGAGACGCAGGAGGCCGTCAAGGTGGCGCCAGAGGGTGAAACCTCAGTCGCCGGACACATGGGGGAGCAAATCCCCATGGATACTGGCGATGGGTGCCATATCCAATTCGGCACCCAGCTGAATACAATTCCGGAGACCTATACGGCTCCAGAATCAGGCAAGCAACCTCCTTCAAAAGGAAGATGTGCTTCAATCCTACCGGTGACCTCTATCCAGCCAGAGGCGCCGGACACTCTAATGGAAGTGCTACGAAGTGCTTCTATTGTTGAGGAACACCGTACCCTTATGGGTACGGTGGTTAATAGGATTCAGTCCGCGAAGAGCGGACTGACCGAAGCCTGCACTAGCCTTCTAACAGGCTTTGAGGTAAGCAACACAATTATGTAAAAAGAATGTCACAGTATAGATAGTAGCCCCTGAGACACTGTCCGGTGTTCGAAAAGAAAAGCCGGACAGAGGATCAAACAAGTTTCGCAGGAGACTAACCAGATGGGTCAATGTGAACAAGCAGGCGTCGTTACTGGCTGCGACTTCTCATACTGCTAAGGTTTCTGGACTGAAGCAGAGTCTGGAGCGGGCCGAGGGAGAGCTCAGCTGTGTGAAGAAATAGTTGAAAGACAATCAAGGTATGCAATAACCTTGTCTATATTCAGGAAGGACGAATGATTTGTAATGATCGTAGTGCCATTTTATTTGCAGGAGCGGCGACCGAGGTGGAGACCCTCAAGAAAGCGCTGGCCGAGGCCGATGAGAGAGCGGCCAAGGAACAAGACGCACGTGAAAAGCATGAGGCCAGGGTCGGTGAGGTCCAACAGGAACTCCAGGACACCGTGAAGAAATGCGAGTCCTTGGAGCACAATGTTACAGATCAAGAGTCCGAACTTGCCAAAGCCCGCCAAAGCGCACACGATTCCCGGGTTGAAGCCCAGGGCACCCTCCAGGAAGTCCAGGAGGCCAGAAAAAATCGCGGCGGGTAAGGCCTTTATTATGCAGAGCAAATATGTGAAGAAAAGGTTCCTCTTACTGACCCGGGTTTGGAGTTGTCCAGGGGCATTTGCGAATCTGCCGTGCAGCGTTTCAGACGCTGCGGCGTTCTTTGGAGTCGAAGAGGGGAGCTCCACAGAGAAGCTGTTTTAGTCGCAATACCTTGTGCCAGAACATCTAGTTCCCTTTAGCGATCAGCTAAAACAGCTGGTCGAACTGCATAGGGTGGCTGAACTAGCCATGAAGGATTTAATAATCCGGCTATGCCTGCCGAAGCCATACCCAGCAGCTACTTCGGGCTCATGAAGCGGCTGGTCAATGCCTTCCCTCGGCTTGATGCCATCAAGCGGTCGGTCTGCATCGAAGGCACGTGAATGGCTTTCACCCGAGTCAAGATGCAGTGGGCGAAGCTGGACACCGTACAGCTTGTGACCGAGGGACCGCCTGCGGGCAAGGAGCACCGCACGCCCGAGCGGTATTTTAACAATGTCCTCGAGGGATCCCGCATTGTGGCAGAGCAATGTGCTAAGGATATTATCTTTGAATGAATACATTCATGTTATCCTGTCCCTTCCTGTATTATGAAAACAGAGCCGTTATGTAATATAATGCCTGTTATTTACAATTTTTCCTCCTGTGCGGCCGTTTTGTTAAATCTGATAGTTGGCCAGTCATCGGCTTCAGCCCACACGTAGGTAGGACGAGGGTGTTCGGGATGAATCTAAACACTCTTCATCCCAAAGTTTAGTCCTTAAAGAAGGTGTTTAGCGCAACGAACCAGGCAATCGGACTATGTGGCTTTATCCCCCTCACTTAGCCATAGGGGTTTGACAATAGAAATTTAGGCGCAACTCCTAGTATTCGTAAGTCCGAACTTGGGGTGCTATAAACACCTGATCGGATAAAAAATGATTCATCGCATAATGCGTAAAAAATTGCAAAAGATTTGTAACCTCTCGAACAGCTGACCGGCTCACGCCGCATCATGACAGTCAGTTTTCGGCTTTCTCTACTGAGGTGCTCATCCGGATGAACTAGGACACAATCGCAGTAGTTCTCCCTTTACTACCCTAGCCGATATAGCAGAACATAATGTAGTAACCACAGGAGCCGGGCAACCTAACTATTGACCAAAGACATGATTCGGAGCCGATGCATATAATGCTAAAGTTTGGGGTGCCGAACTATGCTGTAAAAAAGTGTTCGGACTTTGTTGCCGTATTATGGGGCGTAATGAAGCCCCTGGCGAATTAAGGCGTACCAGAGTGTACGGGTGCAATTGATAAGGATACCAAAAAGAAAATGAAGTAACAGGCTAATGCCACAGAAATTGGGCCGCAAACTATTTTCCATTATAGTTTGATTAATATGTCAAAGCATATTTGTACAAGTAGTGCAATAAGCAATAGAGCTATTTAAAATGCCCCGACCAAGGGAGAGCTGCGTGCGGGTCCTTAAAACAGGCATAACGATCATTTAAAGAGACCACCTGGAAATTCCCTTATACGTCAATGCTTCTTGCCGTCTTGGTTTATCCGTCCCTTGATAGGTCCGACAATCAGGTCATCAGGAAAGGCCTAGGAAAAAAAGAAACCTAAAAAAGAAAAAGAAAAAGTGAAAGTATGTGGATCCAGGGGAGGTTGAGCCGTATTGCGGACCACGATCTAGCCGTGCCTCCGTCTATGCCCATGGTATTTTGAGTGCGTAGTTATGTACGCGCGGTACAAATGCCGCCATTTGGTCGGGACTGGGACGGAGGCCGAATTGCTAGTCAAGCTCTTGACGAGCTGGACTGTCCTGCTGCAAAGTAGTTCAGACTCGTTCACTACAAAAAAAAAGACACATCCGTAACATTTTGGGCCGAACGAATTTTTTTTCTGTCATACATATGACACTTCAATGACGATAATTGTGACAAAACCCGGTATCATCATAGATGTGGTGGGCTCCTACTTCTATGACAAAAAAACATGACAGAAAATGGGCTTTTCGTCCTGGGCGGGCCGGAGACGCAGCTGCATGACATTCTTTGGGCCGTCCATGACGGAAAAAACCGTGATAGAAGCGAGGGGGAGGAAAATTTCAGGGAGTCGCCGGTTACGGTGGGAGGTCGGGGGCGGAGCGATGCGCGTTTCTCTCGTACGTACGTGTGTGTGTGCGAGGCGTTGGCTTTAACTGAACCCGAGCAAGGCATTGGGCTCTAACTGAACCCGAGTGATTGCACCGTAGGCTACGCATTACTGAACCCGAGGGATCGATCGATGGCTGTTAACTGAACCCGATGGAGCGATTCCTTTGCTACTGCTGCTAACGGAAGCCGATCGATGCTGCCTCTGGGATGAACAGTGAGCATTGCGGGGGGTTTGGATGAACAATGAGCGGTGGCATTGCCTTTGGATGAACAGGAACCCGTGGTGTGGAGGGCTGGATGAACAGTAGATGGTGGAGGGGTGGCCGTGGAGGGGTGGTTGAACAGGACCCCGTGGTGTGGAGGGTTGGATGAACAGTAGACGGTGGAGGGCTGCCCGTGGAGGGGTGGTTGAACAGTAGCCGGTGGAGTAGCGCGCGGTGGAGGCTAGATGAACAGGAGCCCGTGGAGGCTGGAGGAGGTCAACGGTAGCCCGTGGAGGCTGGAGGAGGTCGACGGTGGAGATGAACAGTATCCCGTGGAGTCCCATTTTGCGGTACGCCACACCCCTCCCGATGAACAGGACCCCCGTTTCGACCGTAGCGCTCCAACACAACTCTGTTTCATCCGTTTTGCGGTATGCCACACCCCTCCCGATGAACAGGACCCCCGTTTCGACCGTCGCTCCAACACAAGTCCGTTTCGTCCGTTTTGCGGTACGCCACACCCCTCCCGATCAATAGGACCCCCGTTTCGACCGTAGGAGGTCCGTTTCCTCTGTTTTGCGGTATGCCAGACCCCTCCCGACGAACAGGATCCCGTTTCGAACGTGGCCGGTCGAACACAAGGCCGTTTCCTCCGTTGTGCGGTACGCCAGGCCTCGTTTCCATCGCTTGTTCCGTCCAAGCCTTCCCGATGAACACGACCACGCATTCTATTCCGACCCAGCCGGTTGGCTCCCACGCGTTCCGTTGCCGCCCGATGAACACCACGCATTCTGTTGCCTCCCCATGAACACGATGACGATGTTGTTTCTCCGTTCCGACCCAACCATGTACATATGCGCGAGTAGGCGTTTGAGACCCCGCCCGTATGTACGTACGTGGCCGTATTTTCTTTCTTGCACCCTCGCCGCTGTACATACGTGTACATGCTACGTGCGCGCCTCTACTACGACACGTGCGCGCCTCTACATCTACGACACGCGCGTGCCTCTACATCAACCAGTATGTACGTACACGTTCGCGACCAGAATGACAACACTACGTACGCTTCGACCAGGTGGGTCCCGACTGTCAGGCACTTCCTTGGCTGCGAAGATGTAGCTGGTGGGTCCTAGCAGTCAGGGAGGCGAATCGTTTTGTTTTTTTTTGCCCGGACGCACTTCCTTGCGTCCGAAGATGTAGCTGGTGGGTCCCAGCAGTCAGGGGGGCGAATCATTTTTTTTTGCCCGGACGCACTTCCTTGCGTGCGAAGGTGTAGCTGGTGGGTCCCAGCAGTCAGGGGGGAAATGTTTTTTTCGAAAAATATGGTGGCCCGTCCGGTGGGTCCCTGCTGTTAGGTGGAGGAATAATTATTTTGCGTGTAATAAGGAGGCACTTCCTTGCTGCGGCCTTGGACCCAACTGTCAGCCTCTCCATGTACTGTCCACGTCCGATGGAAGTCGGTCGTTGACCACATTGACCACGCTGCACCGAGAGCACCACGGCGATGGACGACGGCGAGGCCTAGGAAGGGGATGACGTGGATCCGGGGAAGACGCGGCAGTGGATGCCCACGCGGAGGGGAGTACGACTGTACGAGGGTTTACTGGTTCGTCTGGAGCTAGAATCGTTCATATTGACTAAGTTGACAAAGCCCTTCGTCCCCATCAACTTAGTAGGCCCACAAGACAGCCTCACACCAAGGTGGGTCCTAGCTAGCCGGGGGAGTATTCATTTTTTGTGCGTAATAAGGAGGCACTTCCAGTGGGTCCGAGCTGACAGCGGAGGGAACGTTTTTTTCGCGAAATACGGTGGCCCGTCCGGTGGGTCCCCGCTGTCAGGTGGAGGAATAATTATTTTCCGTGTAATAAGGAGGCACCTCTTTGTCAGCCTCTCCACGTACAGTACTCTTCCGATGGAAGTTGGTCGTTGACCACATTGACCACACCGCGCCGAGAGCACCACGGCGGTGGACGACGGAGAGGCCTAGGAAGGGGACGACGGGCCACGGGAGGTAGGTGCAGGCGGTAGCACAGCCGGTCACGGGAGGCAGGAGCAGGCGCCATGACCGGCGCTGCTTTGGGCGGCTGGAGCAAGAAGACCAGAGGTTGAAGAAGCAGTATGGCCGTTGGATGGACATCATACAGTCACTGGAGTATTGACTAAGTTGACAAAGCCCTCCGTCCCCGTCAACTTAGTAGGCCCACAAGTCAGCCCAACAATATGGTGGGTCCCAGCTAGCAGGGGGGTATTCATTTTTTTGGGCGTAATAAGGAGGCACTTCCTTGTGTGCGAAGATATAGCTGGTGGGTCCGACCTGTCAGCGGGGGGAACATTTTTTTCACGAAATACAGAGGCCCTTCCTGTGGGTCCTAGCTGTCGGGTGGAGGAATCATTATTTTGCACGTAATAAGGAGGCATTTCCTTGCGTGCAGCCGTGGACCCAGCTGTCAGCCTCTCCACGTACAGTCCACTTCCGATGGATGTCGTTCATTGACCACGTTGACCAGGTCGCGCCGAGAGCACCAGGGCGGTGGACGACGACGAGGCCTAGGAAGGGAACGACACGGAGCCAGGGAATACTCGGCAGTTGTTTCCCACGCGGGGGAGTACGAGGGTTTACTGGTTCGTCTGCCCTTGCCGGAGAATAACGGCATGTGTGGGTGAGTAGAGGGATGGCTAGGCCAGCGATGGGAGTACGGTGGGGCCGTGAGGCCTGCGCGGCAGCATAGCCGACCACGGGAGGAGGGAGCAGGCAGTCCCGCCGGTGCTTGTTTGAGCGGCTGGTGCATGAAGAGCAGAGATTGAAGAAGCACGACAGCCATTGGATGGATATCCAATAGTCACTGCTCTCGTGTGTTGACTAAGTTGATAGGGCGTTGCGTGTGCGTCAACCTTTTTTTTATGAAAGCATAAGCGTCAACCTGTAGTAGGCGCACAAGTCAGCCTCAAATCTGTGGAAAACAGCATACAACCCATCTGCCATTATTTCTAATAATGTACAACCCATTTGCTAATTCTTAAGCTTTTTTTGGAGCCCATCTTCTTTTTGTTAGCATTACACCCCATATTGTGGCCACGGTTAAAAAGTATACGAAATTTTGCACATTTCGATGCGGTCAACTGTTTTTAATCCAGAAATATCGATTCACATTCAAACTATTTTGAAAAATAATTTATATAAATATAAAATCCAAATAATTGTCCACGCATAAAAATCAATGGAATTTAAGATCTTGTAATTAAAAAAAATTGAAACTAATTCCCGGCTTGATGTGTTTTAAAAATGTACAGGCCATTTCTGGGCAAACCGAATGAAACTGTCCTCGTCTTGAAACATTGGCAGCCCAGCAGGGTCGATAAAGCAAGTAGGCCTTGTTTGCGTATTTCTTTAAAAAAATAGAACTGGGCTAGCCATTTTCAGCAAGAAAAAAACACAACTGGGCTCATGATGTGGTAAACATAAATAAAACCCTAGCTAGACGGGCCACAGCCCCCGCATAGCCCCGTTGTTACCCTGAGCCGTCACTAAAACTAGTATAAATAACAACTACTTGTTCCTCATTGTCTCAAAAAAACTGCTTGTTCCTCAAAAAAAAAACTGCGCGACTTGCTGGGTCCCTGGTGTCAGCCGCTCGTAGTGTAATTCTCTCATTTATTGACTACGTTGACAATGGCGTGAGCCCCACATGTCCAACCATTAGGAGGAACCATATTTTTGGGCTTGTACTATAGAGGCACTTACTTGCGTACTGCCATGACGCTGGTGGGTCCCTACTGTCATCCTTTCCACGTACAGTCATCTCCTTGTTCCTCTCGGTTGTTGACGACGTTGACAATGCAAGAGGGCGGCGCACCGCGCACGGCAAGCGAACCAAGGCCACAAGGCGGAGGACGACGGTGAGGCCTCGGACGGAACGAACAGGAGCCGTTGAAGATGCACCGGTCCAGTCACAGGCGGAGGGGAGTACGAGGGTTGACTGGTGGGGGCGGTGGGGGCTAGTCACTTGGCTTCTGTAATGCACAGTGACCTCAAGCAACCGGCGTGAGTGATGTTATTTCCCTTGGTTGTGATTTGTTACAATATTTCACTCTAAATTAAACGAATGGCAAGCCATTTGCCTTGTTTCAAAGAAAATATGTCAGTCACAGCCGAGTTGAAAAGGGCAGGAACATCTAACTCCAGCTTACAAACTGTACAAAAGCACAAGGGTTGATTGTTCTCAGGTTTACAAAAAAAACCAGATTGAAAAGGGCAACAACATCTAACTCCAGCACTGTTTTCGGCGGTCACGGTCAAATGGATCGGTCAGGTCCATAGAATGAACATCCTGGATCATAAAATTTACTGGATTATGACCACAATATGTTGTAAATAGAAGCCCGGCACGTTCAGAAGCTCTTTTGCCCACCTGAAACTCCTTTTTTTGCTCTTCGACATACCCATCCGTCAAATTCCATGCTGCTGATAAACTTAAGCCTGATGGACAATAGTAACCTCGCATTCAGCAGGAAGAATGTGACAAATCTTGTGTTTGCACGGTTGGCTACATATCGTTCTAGCGTTATTGTCTTCAATCGAATCTCATGAGAAGTGAGAAAATCCCAATGCTTACGAATCCACCGATTGGTTGTAACTTTCTTACCCGTCCTGTTGCCTAAATAGACATGAAGATTGAAAACAATTAAGGTCTAAAAGAAGAGTGTCGAAAGAGCAACAACTAAACGGTTAATTCTAGTACACTATATGCGGTCTTCCAATGTGCGTGAAATTATCACCTTTATATACAACTTCTCCAGACATGGAAAGCATTGCAGCAAGCCAATAATCTTGTTCAGATCAAAACTATTCATTTGGATATATAAGATCTTGACAGAATCCAACACCATTGATAGGCCATCCATGGAGAAACTCTTCATTGAGCATAGAACATAATATTAGCAAAAAATGTGTACTCCAAGATGATATATAAATTATGCGCAGAAATTTAAAATGCAGCATATGGTTACAAGTGTAGATGATAATATAAAGTACCTGAAGAACTGTGGATCCAAACACCATATTGAAATGAGCACAGAGATCATGTATTACACCCAAGGTCTCCAGTTTAGGCGCAGAGAGGACGGTTATTTGCAACGGTGAATAACTAGAATGAAGGATCAACCTTTGAAGTGAAGGGGCATCTTGGATGATGAGCTGCCTTCCGTCAAAAGAAATTCCAATTCTTACAAGGTTAGGTGACTTTATTTGCAGACAACCGATTCTAACTGTGAAAACAAGCACCAAGCACTCCAGCGCAGGGCAACTGGAGTGAATGATGCTGTGCAATGAGGCCTCCGATATACGAACCAGCACAAGTGAAAGTTTCTTGAGAAATGAGAGTTGAAGGTTTAGTACCAGATTGTCTGGTAGGTAGCACAGCGCAAAGGTGGCGGTGTGGAGAGAGGAGGAAAACTGCGAGATGGACATCGGTGCTGAGGGCACAAGTTCATGGCGTTCTGTATGTGGTATGTGATTTCCAGGGGAATAGTAGAACTCAAGCAGCTGTAGTTCTGTGAATTCAGGGGATTTCAGCCAGGCGTCCACCGTGCAGGGCATGGTATGCTTGCTCAGGTAGCATGACGAGATGCAGAGGCTTTGAACGGAGCCCTGGTGGGAGGAGATGATGGCTCTGGGATTTCAAAATCATTGAAGAGAGATAGCTGACGACAGTCGAGATTAAGGGGAACGACGTGCCATAGAGGGCGCCATCGAATTGAGAGGACTTGGGTGCGGCAGCAATCCTTGGTGGGGAGAAGCGAGATGATCTCCCCAAGGATGGCGTCCGGGAGATCGCTAATGCGGTCCACCCGAGATTCTACGGGTTCCTGGGATCCAGTGGGGGCGGGGTCGCCGCTTCTCCCCACGCTGCCGTGTGCGGGATCTACAACAGGCGTCGCCGCTGGCGGGAGCCTCATCTTCTTGGCATTGGGGTCAGCCGACTCCATTTTCCTCGAGGGAGTCGCGTCGCGCTCACGGATTTGAGCAAAGTAACGAATGACGAGCCTAGTTGTAGTGCGAGCAAAGAAGAAGGGGAGCTGGGGGTTTTCTGTAGGAGTGAGGAAGAAGGGGAGCTGGGGTTTTCTGTAGGAGTGAGGTGAGGAATTTGGGGGTACGAGTGGAGCGAGCTGACGTGAGGTGGGTGGGAGCAAGGAGGAAGAAGAGCACCCATGTTTTGTGTGT